>NC_080377.1:57991331-58291331 GCF_014773155.1 Arachis stenosperma | reverse complement strand
TTGCATGAAACTAAAGTGCATGAAAATAAAGAGTGAGACTTCAAAACAGAAATTGAGAATTCAAGAATTCATAGATGAAAACTACAAATTAAACTACACTACTACTAAGGAAGAAGAGGAGGGGAAGTGAAGAAGAGTGTATGAAGGGGAGGGGTCCGAAGACCCACTCTCAATGGAGTGTGCCAATTCACAGAATCTCAAATTGGTCTCCTCCGTCCCCCTCCAATCCACCTTCCTAATGCTATGAGACTATGGCCTTTATATAGGCTTTTCTAAATTACAAATTGAAATGAAATTAAAAGAAAATTACAAACAAAATGAAAATTAACTATTCTAGATGATTCTTGTGGCCTTGATTGGTTGAGATTTATGGGCTTTGCTTGCTTGATTTGGATTAGCTTCATGAAGGAATTCTTGTCAAACAGAGGAAGAAGAGCTCATTCACATTGCTTCTGGCCCAATGGCCTGGCGTTACTGGCAAACACGCCAGTTCAAAGGACGTTGGCAACGTGCCAATACACTTCCTGGGCTGGTAGCTTGGTGCTTGGGCGTTACTAGCCCAAGTTGTTGCTAACAACTTGCTTTTCTTCTTCTTGACTTTACTTTCATGCTTAATGTTGCCCAGAATTTGAGTGTCAATCCTTTGCCTAAATATAAACTATGATATATCATTGGAAAGCTCTTGATGTCTACTTTCCAATGCCACTGAAATCACTTCATTTGGACTTTCCTAGCTCAAGTTATGCTCCATTGAAGAGGGCAAGGTCAGGCTGCCCTGGTTGGGCGTTTTTGTCAAACACGCCACCAATAACGTGCTCAACAACGCCCCTAGCCCAAATTTCTTGGCCTGGGCGTTGTTGCTGGAGTTGCCAAGGAACACGCCAGTTCATTTTGGCCCTGGCAACGTGTTCGACCCTCCTCTCTTGGCTCATTCATGCTGCCTTAAATTTCAACCTCATTTCCTTGTTTTTGGGGCCTAAAGATGACTCTGATTCGAGCTTCCATTTCATGCTCCACTATAGTCTATTATATATGGTTGGAAAGCTCTGAATGTCAGCTTTCCAACACAACTGGAAGCACTCAATTTGGATCTCTATAACTCAAGTTATTCTTGTTTGAAGGAGACAGGGTCAGGCTGCCAAGGTTGCCGGCGTTTTTGACAAACATGCCTTCACATTCTCAAGTTGGCAACGTTGGTTATCTTCTAAGGCTGCTGAGCTTCGCAGGCGTTGCTAGCAAACACGCTTTCACCTTCCCCAAGTTGGCAACGTGGGTTATGCCTCCCAGGGAGCCAAATTTTAGCAAGGGCGTTGCCAACTTAGATTCCACGTTGGCAACGTGCTCCTTTCTGAGGCTCCAAATGAAGCCAGTTTTTGAAGCTTCAAACTAATGTCAAACCCATACTATGATATATGGTTGGAAAGCTCTGAATGTCTACTTTCAAATGCCGTTGGAAGTGCATCATTTGAAGCTCTAGAACTCAAGATATACTCCATGGAAGAGAGTAAGGTCCGGCTGCCAGGGTTGCCAGCGTTTTTGGCAAACACTCCTTCTTCTCAGCACGTTGGCAACGTGCTAGCCCCTGCCCCCTTGCTCCATGCTTGCTTCCTGGCGTTGGCAACGTGGTTGGCAGCTCTTCCTGGCGTTGGCAACGTGGTTGGCAGCTCTTCCTGGCGTTGGCAACGTGGTTGGCACCAAGACTTGGCGTTGGCAACTTGATTGGCGCCTTGATTGGCGTTGGCAACTTGGTTGGTGCCTTGATTGGCGTTGGCAACTTGGTTGGCGCCCAAGACTTGGTGCCTAGCCAAGCAACCATTCCTGGCGTTGCCTTAGAACACGCCCATGGTTTCTAGCTCAACAACGTGCTCGAGCTTCCCCTTTGGTGCCAAAGTTACTTGCCTCTTGACGTTATTGCCAAGCACTCAAGTAGAAGTGCAAGTTGGCAACGTGCAAACTCCTCTAGGATCACTATCCAGGGCTGCTAGCGTTATCATCAAACACGCCAGTGGTAGCCCAAGTTAGCAACGTGCTCTTCATTCCCAAGGTTGCCTAGCTTGCTTGTATGATGCGCACATTGGCGTTAGCAACGCCTTTCTAGAGTTGGAAACGCCCTTGGTGACTTCCTTCTTGCTCCAGGGCTCTTTGCTTCACCTATCATCAACCAAACACATGCATCAAAGCCTTGCTAAATCACAAGATTTTGCATCATTCATAACATCAAACAATTCTTGCATAAATCTCATGAAAATGCACATATTTAACAATGTTTGATTGAATCAAGGCATGCATACAATTCTCATCCAAATACTTGCTTATTGCCTAAGAAAATGCATGAAACCGACCTAAAGCATACAAAAATGGCTAGTAAAACTAGCAAGGATGCCCTGGCATCACAACACCAAACTTAAACCTTGCTTGTCCTCAAGCAAGAAAAGAATCATGCAATAGAGATTAACAATCCAAGGTTAGAAGAATAGCAAGTTAATGTTCATGGCAAGCTAGTTTTGTATGTATGCTATAATCACAAAAGAAATGTAAATGATTGATGCTTCTATCTAGCTCAATTTATGAAATCTTTTTCTTATATTTCTTCCTTGAAACAAGCTTTTGATTTCTTATTAGCTTTTCCTTTTGGGTGCTTTGCCCATGAGTTGATAACAAAACTACGACTCTAAATGCTTTGTTTTCAAGTCTTACCACTTGATACATAAGCACCACAAGCATTTAATTAGAGGACTTCATTAAGCTCATTTATTTCTTTTCTTGACTCTCTAATCATTGATGCTCAGAGCCTTGAGCTTTGAGGGAGTGCTTTTGCACTTGAGCCTAGTCTTGACTTCTAAGTGTTTTGTTTTCAAGCATTTTACTTGATACATAAACACCACAAGTACTTAACAATGGAATTGTCATTGGTACTCAGAGCCTTCAACTTTCTCATTCTTTCCCTTTTTCTTTTCTTGCCTTAATTGCATTTGCTTCTTCAAGGTTTTCATGATTTTCAAAAGATTTCACAAAATGTCCTAGATGAAAACTTCAATTAAATAATATCTAATGTACTTGAGCAACAATCAAACATACTAGCCTTCCAATACTTGTATGCACATGCTTAGTTCTTCTTTAATTCCTTGTTTGTTTATGATCATGATGCTTTTTTTTTTTTGCTTTTGTATTCACAAAACTCAAGTTGGTAGTCATAATGCCACAGCAACATATTGCAAATCAAAATTCAAGCTATGCTTATTCATACCACACATGTATATAAAGAAGGTAATAAGACAATCATGCAATTTAAAGTGCTGGAAACAAATGAGAGGAAAAAGAACTTTACAACCTTGTAATTTATCTTCTCTATTGTTGTCCTTTTCCTCCTTTTCTTTCCCTTCCCACACCAAACTTAGAATGATTGCTTGTCCTCAAGCAACAATTAGAACCATGGCTATGGGGCTAAGATAGATCATGAATGTCTTACACAATGAAACATTAGTAGCACATGTGTTTCAAGTAAGCAAAATTAAAGATAACAATTGAGGCACAAGAGACAGAGACATTTTGATTGCAAACTTAAGAAGGTGAGCACAATACATTGCATAAAAGATAAGTGGCACACCAAACTTAGTGTGACACTTTCACTTGGAATTAATGCAAGTATCCAGTAAAGATTAGAAACAAATTTTGTTGCATAGCAACACCAAACTTAGAATGCAATCATATGTCAATTTATTTGAATTTAAATAAAACAAAGAATGAAAACAAAGTAGAGAAGAGAAATTATACCTATCGTTGACATGTTGTTCACTTTCTTCCTCTTCTTCCAGTTTGTTAATAGGAATGACCTTAAGGGGGGAGAAGATTCAGCTAGTGTCCCCTGTCTTGGCCTCTCCTCAGCAAACTTTCTTTTGTTAATGGCTTGATTGAGCTTGCTTGCTGGATCATGGGGAGGATTGCTTGTGGTTGACCCTTTTTTCTTCATGAATATTGTCCTTGGTAGCTTGGTCACAATCCTCTTCTTGGTGCTTTTGTTAATTGCCTTCACTTCCTTGAATCCAAGTCTTGGTGGTTGTGTGATTGTTGGAGTCTTCTTTTCATCAAAAGCCTCTTGAATTGGTGGTTCTATGAGCCCTTCCTTTTTGCACTTCTCACATTCTTGCTCTTCCACTTCCTCTTTTACACTAAACATTTGCTTTAATAGCTCTTCCATGGAGGAGGTTTGTTGATCTTCCCAAGATTTCTTCATCTCCTCTTCATATCTTTCAATCATGGATTCAATTGTTGAGCCTTTTTGTTTCAAGGAAGTTTGAGAGAGTTGTGAGTTTTCATGTTCCATTGTTACTTCAACTACCCTCTGTGGACTTGGAATTCTGTGCTCATATACCTCCACCAACTCATCCTTCATTGAAATTTCACTTGACAAATGGACCTTTTGTTCTTCTTTTTCCACTTCCTCACTCACAAATTGGTCTTCATTCTCAATGCTTGGCAATCCTAAATGTTTCTTTATTTGCTCTAAGTGCCCATCTATTTTCTCAAAAAGGCTCTCTCGTTCCTCCCAATATTGTTCTTGTCTTTCCAAGAGTTCTCTGGACGTTTGAAGGAGGTCCTCAGCTACTAGCTTAAGAGGTGAAGGTTGAGAGAAGTTTTGTGGATATGGATGTGTTGTGGTGAGGTTGTTTTGAGTGGTATGAAATGAATCTTGTGAATTGTGGAATAAGTTTTGTGGTTGGTGGAATGAATTTTGTGGATGATGAATTGAATTGTATGAATTTTGGAAAGAATTTTGTGTTGAGGCAAACTCAAGTGGTGAAGAATTTTGATATGAAAAATTTGGAGGTGAGGTTGGATAATTAAGAGGTGATGGCTCTTGATAAGTAGAATATGGGCTCTCAAATGCTTTCTGGTTTTGCTCTTCCCAGGCACAACTTGAAGAATTGTTGAAATCATCATAGTATGGACAATCTTGTAGTCCTTGGGAGAAATCTTGCATGAATCTGTTGCAAGCATAATCAAGAGATGATGTCTCTTGATGAATAGCATTTGGAGAATTAAAATTTCCTTCCCAGCCATAGTTTGTGTCAATGTCATAACAGCATGGTTCACTTTGTAGCTCTGGGAGGAAATTCATTTCTCTTAATTGTTCACACTTTTGTTGATATGCCCAAACACCATGAGGGTAATGACATAAATCATTTTGTGGTTCTGGACAACATCTCATGTGATTAGCTTGATCAATTTGTGGCTCTGGAGCAAATCTCCATGGATTGGAGTGCTCATAATTTGCAAGTTCTTGGCGATACTCCCAGCCACCATTAGAATAATGACTTGAATCATTTTGTGGTGGTGAGAAATATACCATATGATTCTCTTGCTCATCTTGTTTCTCTGAAGCAAGTATCCATGAATTGGAGTGCTCAGAATTTGTATTTTCTTGGTGATATTTCCAGCCACCATTAGAGATTGGTGGTGGTGGGTGATGTCCCAGAAAGTTTGTTTGATCAAAAGATGAGATAAACTCCATTTAAGTTTTGTAGAACACAATCACAAAGAAATTGAAATACATGTCTCAGATGAGAATTTCTTAGTGAGGCAATAACACAAACACCTTAATGTCCAAAAGAAAACAAAAAATTAGAAGAACTGTACAAAGAAAAAAAATGCTTAATCTAAACTACCATTCACTTAATCATTGTCAATCTTTTCCAATCCCCGGCAACGGCGCCAAAAACTTGATACGTAAAAATGAGATTTCACGTATAACCGGCAAGTATACCGGGTCGTATCAAGTAATAAAACTCACTAAGAGTGAGGTCGATCCCACGAGGACTGGTAGATTAAGCAACTTTAGTTAAATGGTAAATTTAGTCAAGCAAACATGGTTTTGATTTTATGAACATTGTGACTTTTGAACATAATTGCAGGAATTTAAATGGCATAAGAGCAAAGAGCAAGAAATAAAGAGACAGAATGTAGATGACAAGAATAATCAATTGCAAGAATGTAGAAGGAAAATGGGGTAATGGGTGGTCAAACAACTAGAAGCAAAAGAAATAAGAATTAATGATGGAGAGGATCATTAGGGATCAGAGATGCAAGTTTTCATGAATTGATGTTAGTCAAGTCCTTCTCAATCATGGGTATAGATCCATGGCAAGTGGGTAATTGAATCCCAATCTCTTGGTGATTTAATTTCTCTCAACATAACCAATTGCCACTCTCGTGATCTAGTTGTTCATGAGAAGAGATGAAGCTCAATTCTAATCCAGCCACACAACTCCCATAATCTCAACCAAGGAAAGTTACATCTCACATACTAACCAAGGTGTATTGATTAAGGAAATCATGAAAGGATGAACTCTAAACTGAATTATGTGGCTCATTCCTCAAATACACCACACAATTCACATAGATTAACCCCTCTCTCGATGGTGGTTGAATCTTTGAAGAACAAGAGTTTCCTCTTTGGATTAACCACATGAATTGAGGAGGAAAAGAGGAGTTCATCAATGCATTCAAACAAGCAGAGCTCTTCCCCCTAATGAAAGTGGGGTTTAGTGAATCATAGCTCCAATTTCAACCATAATTGCCATCAACAAAAATTAAACTAAGTGGAAAGAAAAGAAGAAGAAGAATAAGGAAAATGCTTCAATTGAAAACTAAATTGCATGAAACTAAAGTGCATGAAAATAAAGAGTGAGACTTCAAAACAGAAATTGAGAATTCAAGAATTCATAGATGAAAACTACAAATTAAACTACACTACTACTAAGGAAGAAGAGGAGGGGAAGTGAAGAAGAGTGTATGAAGGGGAGGGGTCCGAAGACCCACTCTCAATGGAGTGTGCCAATTCACAGAATCTCAAATTGGTCTCCTCCGTCCCCCTCCAATCCACCTTCCTAATGCTATGAGACTATGGCCTTTATATAGGCTTTTCTAAATTACAAATTGAAATGAAATTAAAAGAAAATTACAAACAAAATGAAAATTAACTATTCTAGATGATTCTTGTGGCCTTGATTGGTTGAGATTTATGGGCTTTGCTTGCTTGATTTGGATTAGCTTCATGAAGGAATTCTTGTCAAACAGAGGAAGAAGAGCTCATTCACATTGCTTCTGGCCCAATGGCCTGGCGTTACTGGCAAACACGCCAGTTCAAAGGACGTTGGCAACGTGCCAATACACTTCCTGGGCTGGTAGCTTGGTGCTTGGGCGTTACTAGCCCAAGTTGTTGCTAACAACTTGCTTTTCTTCTTCTTGACTTTACTTTCATGCTTAATGTTGCCCAGAATTTGAGTGTCAATCCTTTGCCTAAATATAAACTATGATATATCATTGGAAAGCTCTTGATGTCTACTTTCCAATGCCACTGAAATCACTTCATTTGGACTTTCCTAGCTCAAGTTATGCTCCATTGAAGAGGGCAAGGTCAGGCTGCCCTGGTTGGGCGTTTTTGTCAAACACGCCACCAATAACGTGCTCAACAACGCCCCTAGCCCAAATTTCTTGGCCTGGGCGTTGTTGCTGGAGTTGCCAAGGAACACGCCAGTTCATTTTGGCCCTGGCAACGTGTTCGACCCTCCTCTCTTGGCTCATTCATGCTGCCTTAAATTTCAACCTCATTTCCTTGTTTTTGGGGCCTAAAGATGACTCTGATTCGAGCTTCCATTTCATGCTCCACTATAGTCTATTATATATGGTTGGAAAGCTCTGAATGTCAGCTTTCCAACACAACTGGAAGCACTCAATTTGGATCTCTATAACTCAAGTTATTCTTGTTTGAAGGAGACAGGGTCAGGCTGCCAAGGTTGCCGGCGTTTTTGACAAACACGCCTTCACATTCTCAAGTTGGCAACGTGGGTTATCTTCTAAGGCTGCTGAGCTTCGCAGGCGTTGCTAGCAAACACGCTTTCACCTTCCCCAAGTTGGCAACGTGGGTTATGCCTCCCAGGGAGCCAAATTTAGCAAGGGCGTTGCCAACTTAGATTCCACGTTGGCAACGTGCTCCTTTCTGAGGCTCCAAATGAAGCCAGTTTTTGAAGCTTCAAACTAATGTCAAACCCATACTATGATATATGGTTGGAAAGCTCTGAATGTCTACTTTCAAATGCCGTTGGAAGTGCATCATTTGAAGCTCTAGAACTCAAGATATACTCCATGGAAGAGAGTAAGGTCCGGCTGCCAGGGTTGCCAGCGTTTTTGGCAAACACTCCTTCTTCTCAGCACGTTGGCAACGTGCTAGCCCCTGCCCCCTTGCTCCATGCTTGCTTCCTGGCGTTGGCAACGTGGTTGGCACCAAGACTTGGCGTTGGCAACTTGATTGGCGCCTTGATTGGCGTTGGCAACTTGGTTGGTGCCTTGATTGGCGTTGGCAACTTGGTTGGCGCCCAAGACTTGGTGCCTAGCCAAGCAACCATTCCTGGCGTTGCCTTAGAACACGCCCATGGTTTCTAGCTCAACAACGTGCTCGAGCTTCCCCTTTGGTGCCAAAGTTACTTGCCTCTTGACGTTATTGCCAAGCACTCAAGTAGAAGTGCAAGTTGGCAACGTGCAAACTCCTCTAGGATCACTCTCCAGGGCTGCTAGCGTTATCATCAAACACGCCAGTGGTAGCCCAAGTTAGCAACGTGCTCTTCATTCCCAAGGTTGCCTAGCTTGCTTGTATGATGCGCACATTGGCGTTAGCAACGCCTTTCTAGAGTTGGAAACGCCCTTGGTGACTTCCTTCTTGCTCCAGGGCTCTTTGCTTCACCTATCATCAACCAAACACATGCATCAAAGCCTTGCTAAATCACAAGATTTTGCATCATTCATAACATCAAACAATTCTTGCATAAATCTCATGAAAATGCACATATTTAACAATGTTTGATTGAATCAAGGCATGCATACAATTCTCATCCAAATACTTGCTTATTGCCTAAGAAAATGCATGAAACCGACCTAAAGCATACAAAAATGGCTAGTAAAACTAGCAAGGATGCCCTGGCATCAAGTCTCTACACATGAAAACTTCAATGCTCAGCCCAAGCACACACCAAGTGGGCCCGGACGTAGATTTTTATGTCATTTACTCATCTTTGTAAACCCTAAGCTACTAGTTCTCTACAAATAGGACCTTTTACTATTGTATTTTCATCTTGGTTCTTCTGGTTCCCTCTCTGGGGCCGAAGCCAATGATCACCATTATCACTTATGTATTTTCAACGGTGGAGTTTCTATACACCATAGATTAAGGTGTGGAGCTCTGCTGTACCTCGAGTATTAATGCAATTACTATTGTTATTCTATTCAATTCAGCTTATTCTTGTTCTAAGATATCACTTATTCCTCAACTTGATGAATGTGATGATCCGTGACACTCATCATCATTCTCACCTATGAACGTGTTCCTGACAACCACCTCCGTTCTACCTTAGATTGAGTGGGTATCTCTTGGATCCCTTGATCGGAATCTTCGTGGTATAAGCTAGAATTGATGGCGGCATTCAAGAGAATCTGGAAGGTCTAAACCTTGTTTGTGGTATTCTGAGTAGGATTCAAGGATTGAATGACTGTGACGAGCTTCAAACTCACGATTGTGGGGCGTTAGTGACAGACGCAAAAGAATCACTAGATTCTATTCCGACATGATCGAGAACCGACAGCTGAATAGCCGTGCTGTGACAGAGCGCGTTGAACATTTTTACTGAGAGGACGGGACTGTAGCCACTGACAACGGTGATGCCCAACATAGAGTTTGCCATGGAAAGGAGTAAGAAGGATTGGATGAAGACAGTAGGAAAGCTAATAAACCCATATTTCATGAGTTCTTTTGTGCTTAATTTGAGTGATTTATATAATCCTTCACCTACTTATTCACATTAATTGCATGGTTTTACTTTCCCTTCCTTATTATGTCATATTGTGAAAAACATGTTTCCTAAGCTTTGAAAATTAATTATTTTAATTACCTTTATTTCCATTCGATGCCGTGATTAGTGTGTTGAGTAGTTTCAGATTTTCTAAGGCAGAATGACTTAAAGGATGAAAAAGGAAACATACTAAAAGGAAAGGAGAAAGCAAAACGGAGCTTTAAGGAAACTAGTATCCACGCGATCGCATGGACGACGCGATCGCGTGCCAAGCACGAATCAGCAGCGACGCGGCCGCATAACTGACGCGACCGCGTGCCTTAAGCAGAACGCACATGATGCGGTCGCATGACTGACGCGACCGCGTGGCAAGGAAAAGCTTCGAATGACGCGACCGCGTGACCCACGCGGACGCGTGACAGAGGCCACGCACCAAAAAATTACAGAACACGCCCCAGCGAGTTCTAAAACCCTTTTTGGCCCAAATCCAAGCCCAGACAACATAGACCAGGGGTTATGAAGTGAGGGAATGCATCCATTCAGGTGGCGGGCATAATTTTAGTTTTCAATGATTTAGATTTAGTCTAGAGAGAGGTTCTCTCTCTCTCTTTTAGGATTTAGGATTTCTTCTTGTTTCAAGAGTAACTCTGGATCCAGGTTTTAAATGTTCTTTTATTTTAGTTCTATAATTATTTATTCCAGCATTTGAATTGATCATTTACTTTTATAATTTAATTTATGAATTATTCCATGTTACAGATAATTATTTAAATTAATGGTATTGAGGCATTTTCAGTTTATTATTACTCTTGTTAATTTATGGTTATCATTGTTTACGATTTGAGAATATTTTTATTATTCCAGCAATTTTACTTTTTCCCCTTTTGGTTCTGATTAAGAATTTAGTAACTCAACAGTTGTTGAACTCAACGTAATTAATAATCGTTATCTTGCTAATTGAGCTGAACCTAAATAATCCCAACCTTTTCTTAGAAAATAATTAGGATTCAAAGGTCAATTTAATTAGTCCCTTGACTTCCTTTGCCCTGGTAAAGGTTGACCAAGTGGAGTTTAGATTCAACTTTTATTATAGTTGAGAGAGATAACTAAGTTAGACCTCTAAATTCCCTTATCTTGCCAAAAGTTATTTTACAGTTATTATTTATTTTTAATTGCCATTTAATTCACTCATCATTTAAATTACTTGCTTCTCACCTTCTAAACCCCGATTACAACCTTTATAACCAATAATAAGAACATACTTCCTCGCAGTTCCTTGAGAAGACGACCCGAGGTTTGAATACTCGGTTAACAATTTCTAAAGGGGTTTGTTACTTGTGACACTGATGAGTGGATAATTTATACGCTTTTTGGCATTGTTTTTAGGTAGTTTTTAGTAAGTTTAAGCTACTTTTAGGGATGTTTTCATTAGTTTTTATGTTAAATTCATATTTCTGGACTTTACTATGAGTTTGTGTGTTCTTCTGTGATTTTAGGTAATTTCTGGCTGAAATTGAGGGACTTGAGCAAAACTCTGAAAAAGGCTGACAAAAGGACTGCTGATGCTGTTGGAATCTGACCTCCCTGCACTCAAAATGGATTTTCTGGAGCTACAGAACTCCAAATGGCGCGCTCTCAATGGCGTTTGAAAGTAGACATCCAGAGCTTTTCAGCAATATATAATAGTCCATACTTTATTCGAAAATTGACGATGTAACTTGGCGTTGAATGCCAAGTACATGCTGCTGTCTGGAGTTAAACGCCAGAAAAACGTCATGATCCGGAGTTGAACGCCCAAAACACGTTATAACTTGGAGTTCAACTCCAAGAAAAGCCTCAGCTCGTGGATAGATCAAGCTCAGCCCAAACATACACCAAGTGGGCCCCGGAAGTAGATTTATGCATCAATTACTTACTCATGTAAACCCTAGGAGCTAGTTTATTATAAATAGAACTTTTTACTATCATAATCGCATCCGGGATTGGATTTTGAATCCTGTGATCATGTTTTAGGGGCTGGCCATTCGGCCATGCCTGAACCTTTCACTTATGTATTTTCAACGGTGGAGTTTCTGCACACCATAGATTAAGGGTGTGGAGCTCTGCTGTACCTCAAGTTTCAATACAATTATTATTACTTTCTATTCAATTCTCTTTTATTCTTATTCCAAGATATACGTTACACAACACTTTGATGAATGTGATGATCCGTGACACTCATCATCATTCTCACCTATGAACGCGCGTGATTGACAACCACTTCCGTTCTACCTTAGGCCGGGCGCATATCTCTTAGATTCCCCAACAAAATCTTCGTGGTATAAGTTAGATAGATGGCGGCATTCATGAGGATCCGAAAAGTCTAAACCTTGTCTATGGTATTCCGAGTAGGATTCTGGGATTGAATGACTGTGACGAGCTTCAAACTCCTGAAGGCTGGGCGTGATGACAAACGCAAAAGAATCAAGGGATTCTATTCCAACCTGATTGAGAACCGACAGATGATTAGCCGTGCTGTGACAGAGCATAGGACCATTTTCACTGAGAGGATGAGATGTAGCCATTGACAACGGTGATGCCCTACATACAGCTAGCCATGGAAAGGAGTAAGAAGGATTGGATGAATGCAATAAGAAAGTAAAGATCCAAAAGGAGTACAGCATCTCCATATGCCTATCTGAAATTCCCACTATTGATTTACATAAGTATATCTATCCCTTTTTATTTTATTTATCTTTATTTATCCAATCTAATCATATTTGACTTTATGATTCCACTTAACTGGGATTTACAAGATGACCATAGCTTGCTTCATACCAACAATCTCCGTGGGATCGACCCTTACTCACGTAAGATATTACTTGGACGACCCAGTGCACTTGCTGGTTAGTTGTGCGAAGTTGTGAACCATGGAATTGACACCAAGTTTTTGGCGCCATTGCCAAGGAAAGAAAAAGCAATGAATTTTACAAAATGCAATAACATATGAATCACAATTTCGTGCACCAAGTTTTTGGCACCGTTGCCGGGGATTGTTCGAGTATGGACAACTGATTGTTCATCTTGTTGCTCAGATTAGGAAATTTTCTTTTCAAAAATCTTTTTCAAAATTTTTTTTTCTTTTTCGTTTTTTCCAAAAATATTTTCAAAAAAATCAATAAAAATCCAAAAAAAATTAGAAAATCATAAAAACCAAAAATATTTTGTGTTTCTTGTTCGAGTCTTGAGTCAAATTTTATGTTTGGTGTCAATTGCATGCTTTAAAAATTTTTTCTTGCATTTTTCGAAAATTCCATGCATTCATAGTGTTCTTCATGATCTTCAAGTTGTTCTTGATAAGTCTTCTTGTTTGATCTTGATGTTTTCTTGTTTTGTGTTGTTTGTTGTTTTTCATGTGCATTTTTCGTTTGTTAGAGTCCATGCATTAAAGATTTCTAAGTTTGGTGTCTTGCATGTTTTTTTTGCATCAAAAATTTTTCAAAAATATGTTCTTGATGTTCATCATGATCTTCAAAGTGTTCTTGGTGTTCATCTTGACATTCATAGTGTTCTTGCATGCATCATATATTTGATCCAAAATTTTCATGTTTTGGGTCATTTGTGTGATTTTCTCTATCATAATTAAAAATTCAAAAATCAAAAAAATATCTTTTCCTTATTTTTCTCCAAATTTTTGAAAATTTGAGTTGACTTAGTCAAAATTTTTTTAAATTAGTTATTTCTTACAAGTCAAGTCAAATTTTCAAATTTAAAAATCTTATCTTTTCAAAATCTTTTTCAAAAATCATATCTTTTTCAATTTTTCTTTTTTTCGAAAATTTCAAAAACCTTTTTCAAAATATTTTTCAAAATATTTTTCTTATCTTTTACATCATATTTTCGAAAATATAATCAATAATTAATGTTTTGATTCAAAAATTTGAAGTTTGTTACTTTCTTGCTAATAAAGGTTCAATCTTTAAGTTCTAGAATCTTATCTTGTAGTTTCTTGTTAGTGAAGTAAATAATTTCAAATTTTTAAATTAAATCTTTTTTATCTCTTATCTTATCTTTTTCAAAAAAATAAAAAAAAATTTATCTTTTTATCTTATCTTTTTTTGATTTCAAAATATCTTATCTAAACTTCTTATCTTCTTATCTTTTCAAATTTGATTTCAAATCTTTTTCAATCAACTAACTAACTTGTTGTTTGTTTCTTATCTTTTTCAAAAATACCTAACTACTTTTCCCTCTCTAATTTTCGAAAATATCTCACCTCTTTTTCAAAAATTCTTTTTGTTTTAAATTTTAATTTTAATCTTATCTTATCTTTAATTTTCAAAAATTACTAACCCCTTTTTCAAAATTATTTTCAAAAATTCTCCCTCTCTTTTCTTATTTTATTTAATTAATTATTTACTAACACTTATCTTCACTTCTCTTCATCTAAAAATCCGAACCATTCTCCTTTCCTTATCCTCTTTCTTTTTCTACTAACATAAAGGAATCTCTATACTGTAACATAGAAGATTCCTCTTCCTTTTCTTTTTCTCTTCTCTTTCATATGAGCAGGAATAAAGAAAAAGGCACTCTTGTTGAAGCAAGGAAGAGACATAGAGGAGCTCAAAGAGCACCATTGGTTCTTCAAGAAGGCGCCACCCTCACTAAGGTGGACTCATTCCTTGGTCTTATTTTCTCTACTTTTTCAGTTTTTATGCTTCATGTCTATCTAATGTTTGTGTCTTTATTACATGATCATTAGTAGTTAGTAACTATGTCTTAAAGCTATGAATAAATTCCATTAATCCTTCACCTCTCTTAAATGAAAAATGTTTTAATTCAAAAGAACAAGAAGTACATGAATTTCGAATTTATCCTTGAATTTAATTTAATTATATTGATGTGGTGACAATACTTTTGTTTTCTGAATGAATGCTTGAACAATGCATATTTTTGATCTTGTTGTTTATGAATGTTAAAATTGTTGGCTCTTGAAAGAATGATAAACAAAGAAAAATGTTATTGATAATCTGAAAAATCATAAAATTGATTCTTGAAGCAAGAAAAAGCAGTGAAAAAGCAAAAGCTTGTGAAAAAAAGAAAAAAAAAGAAGTGGCGAAAAAAAAAATAGAAAAAAAAGAAAAAGCAAGCAGAAAAAGCCAATAGCCCTTAAAACCAAAAGGCAAGGGTAAAAAGGATCCAAGGCTTTGAGCATCAATGGATAGGAGGGCCCAAGGAAATTAAATCCAGGCCTAAGCGGCTAAATCAAGCAGTCCTTAACCATGTGCTTGTGTCATGAAGGTCCAAGTGAAAAGCTTGAGACTGAGTGGTTAAAGTCGTGAACCAAAGCAAAAAAGAGTGTGCTTAAGAGCTCTGGACACCTCTAACTGGGGACTCTAGCAAAGCTGAGTCACAATCTGAAAAGGTTCACCCAGTCATGTGTCTGTGGCATTTGTGTATCCGGTGGTAATACTGGAAAACAAAATGCTTAGGGCCACGGCCAAGACTCATAAGTAGCTGTGTTCAAGAATCAACATGCTTAACTAGGAAATTCAATAACACTATCCGATATTCTAAGTTCCTAGAGAAGCCAACCATTCTAAACTTCAAAGGAAAAAGTGAGATGCCAAAACTGTTCAGAAGCAAAAAGCTACAAGTCCCGCTCATCTAATTAGAATTAATATTCATTGATATTTTGAAATTTATAGTATATTCTCTTCTTTTTATCCTAATTGATTTTCAGTTGCTTGGGGACAAGCAACAATTTAAGTTTGGTGTTGTGATGAGCGGATAATTTATACGCTTTTTGGCATTGTTTTTAGGTAGTTTTTAGTAAGTTTAAGCTACTTTTAGGGATGTTTTCATTAGTTTTTATGTTAAATTCACATTTCTGGACTTTACTATGAGTTTGTGTGTTCTTCTGTGATTTTAGGTAATTTCTGGCTGAAATTGAGGGACTTAAGCAAAACTCTGAAAAAGGCTGACAAAAGGAGTGCTGATGCTGTTGGAATCTGACCTCCCTACACTCAAAATAGATTTTCTGGTTCTAAAGAACTCCAAATGGCGCGCTCTCAACGGCGTTGGAAAGTAGACATCCAGAGCTTTCCAGCAATATATAATAGTCCATACTTTATTCGGAAATTGACGACGTAACTTGGCGTTGAACGCCAAGTACATGCTGTTGTCTGGAGTTAAACGCCAGAAAAACGTCATGATCCAGAGTTGAACGCCCAAAACACGTTATAACTTGGAGTTCAACTCCAAGAAAAGCCTCAGCTCGTGGATAGATCAAGCTCAGCCCAAACATACACCAAGTGGCCCCCGGAAGTAGATTTATGCATCAATTACTTACTCATGTAAACCCTAGGAGCTAGTTTATTATAAATAGAACTTTTTACTATCATAATCGCATCCGGGATTGGATTTTGAATCCTGTGATCATGTTTTGGGGGCTGGCCATTCGGCCATGCCTGAACCTTTCACTTATGTATTTTCAACGGTGGAGTTTCTGCACACCATAGATTAAGGGTGTGGAGCTCTGCTGTACCTCAAGTTTCAATACAATTATTATTACTTTCTATTCAATTCTCTTTTATTCTTATTCCAAGATATACGTTACACAACACTTTGATGAATGTGATGATCCGTGACACTCATCATCATTCTCACCTATGAACGCGCGTGATTGACAACCACTTCCGTTCTACCTTAGGCCGGGCGCATATCTCTTAGATTCCCCAACAAAATCTTCGTGGTATAAGTTAGATAGATGGCGGCATTCATGAGGATCCGAAAAGTCTAAACCTTGTCTATGGTATTCCGAGTAGGATTCTGGGATTGAATGACTGTGACGAGCTTCAAACTCCTGAAGGCTGGGCGTGATGACAAACGCAAAAGAATCAAGGGATTCTATTCCAACCTGATTGAGAACCGACAGATGATTAGCCGTGCTGTGACAGAGCATAGGACCATTTTCACTGAGAGGATGGGATGTAGCCATTGACAACGGTGATGCCCTACATACAGCTAGCCATGGAAAGGAGTAAGAAGGATTGGATGAATGCAATAAGAAAGTAAAGATCCAAGAGGAGTACAGCATCTCCATATGCCTATCTGAAATTCCCACTATTGATTTACATAAGTATTTCTATCCCTTTTTATTTTATTTATCTTTATTTATCCAATCTAATCACATTTGACCTTATGATTCCACTTAACTGGGATTTTCAAGATGACCATAGCTTGCTTCATACCAACAATCTCCGTGGGATCGACCCTTACTCACGTAAGGTATTACTTGGACGACCCAGTGCACTTGCTGGTTAGTTTTGCGAAGTTGTGAACCATGGCATTGACACCAAGTTTTTGGCGCCATTGCCAGGGAAAGAAAAAGCAATGAATTTTACAAAATGCAATAACATATGAATCACAATTTCGTGCACCAGACACCCAAAACGTTTGTATGAAAGGACTTTTGAAGGTTTAGAAACTATACTTGCAACGAGGATTTATCCGCAAATTTCTAGACCACGCAAAAGTCCTCTCATCAAAAGCAGAGAGATGGAAGGGACAAAGCATCTCCATACGCTTATCTGAAGTTCTCACTAATGAATTACATAAGTATCTCTATCCTTATTTTATGTTTTATTTAACTTTTAATCATTAATCCTCCATAACCATTTGAATCCGCCTGACTGAGATTTACAAGATGACCATAGCTTGCTTCATACCAACAATCTCCGTGGGATCGACCCTTACTCGCGTAAGGTTTATTACTTGGACGACCCAGTGCACTTGCTGGTTAGTTGTGCGAAGTATTGATAAAGAGTTGAGATTGCAATTCAGCGTACCATGTTGATGGCGCCATTGATGATCACAATTTTGTGCACCAGTACCCACCAGACATGTTCAATAAATGGGTGCAACTACACATTTTCTATGAGGGTCTTTTTTATGAATCAAAGAAGGCAGTAGTCCACTCATCCGGGAGATCTCTAGACAAGAAAAAGACCATCGAAGAAGCCATAGATGTCATCGAGACTGTAGCTGAGAATGACTACTTCTATGCTTCTAAAAGGAGCAACACTCGAGGAGTGATGGAGCTAAACCATATGGATGCACTGCTGGCTCAAAACAAGATGATCACCAAGTAGTTAGCTGACCATACCAAGAAGATGGAAGGGAACCAAGTTGCAGCTGTCACCACTTCATCATCAGCTCAAGAAGGAGTAAATACAGAGGAAGAGAGTGATTGGGAACAAGTCAACTATATTGGGAACTCACCTAGGCAGGCCCATGACCTATACTCCAAAACTTATAATCCTGGTTGGAAGAACCACCCAAACTTTGGGTGGGAAAATCAACAAGATCAAGGCCAGGATCAGAGACATCACAACCCCAATAACAATGTAACTCACCAGCATTCCACACAAAGATCATATCAACACCCACCCAATAGTACCTCTCAACATCCACATCAAAACCAAAATGGTCCTTCTCACCCCTCCAACCTCAATTCACTATCACCATCCGAAGATAGACTCTCCAGAATTGAGACTCTACTTGAAGGTATATGCAAGGAAGTCCAAGACAATAGAGTGTTCAAGGATGAAGTGCGAGCTAATATCAAAAACCAGGGAGACACCATCAAGAGGCTGGAGTCTCAAGTGGGATATCTCTCTCAGCAGATTCCCAAGCATACTGATAGCTTCCCACGTGACACAGAGAAAAACCCAAGAGGTGAAGCAAAGAAGGTAAGATGGAAGGAATGCAAGATGGTCACTATAAGTGATGAGGGGAGTGTGGAAGAACTGACCAAACCATTAGAACACTCTCAAGATATTCCAGTATAGAAACAAGAAAAGAGTGACCAAGAAACCAACCCTACACAAAGGAAGAAGCCAAGGGAGAAGGAGATTCTGAACCCATATGCACCTTTTCCCCAAAGACTCAAGGGGGTGTAGAAAGGAGAATGTACTTGATAAACTCCTATTTTATGATTCATCTTGTGCTTAAATTGAGTGTTTTTATCAACTCTTCACCCACTTATTCATATGAATTTGCATGGTTTTACAATCCCTTCCTTATGATATGACATATGGGAAAACATGTTTCCTATACTTTAAAAATATTAAATTTAATTATCCTTTATTACCATTCGATGCCATGATTTGTGTGTTGAGTAATTTCAGGTTTTATAGGGCAGGAATGACTTAAAGGATGGAAAGGAAACATACAAAAATGGAAGAAAAGCACAAAATAGAGTTATTGAAGAAACTGGCAGCGACGTGTCCCCGTGGACGACGCGAACGCGTGCTTTGCGAAAAGTGGCATCTGCACGAATGCGTGCATGGTGTGAACACGTGGCTCATGCGAAACACAGATGACACAGACGTGTGACTGACGCAACTGTGTGGAAGAGCAACACTCCAGATGATGCGACCGCATGACCCACGCGGGCGCGTGACGTGCGCGATCTGCAGAAATTGCAGAAGTCGGCCCCAGCAACTGCTGGATCCTTTTTGGTCCAGATCCAAGCCCAGAGAACACAAATTAAAGGCTATAAATTGAGGAATCCAACCATTCATCAATATACATGATACAACTTTCATACACACAATTTTAGGTTTTAGATGTAGTTTTTAGAGAGAGAGGCTCTCTCCTCTCTCTTAGGATTTAGGATTAGGATTAGGATTTAGGATTTCTATTAGGATTAGGCTATGATTTCTTCATATCAGGTTCAATGTTCCTTTACTTTAATTCCTTTTATGCTTTTATTTATTCCAATGCTTTCATTTGTATTTGATTCATGTTGCCAAATTGGCTTATGAACTTTTCATGTTAGGATTTTCTTAACTAATATAATTTGAGGTATTTTCAGATACATGATTTTAATTTAGCTTTCTACATTTTTGGCTTTGGTTGATTAATTGGTAACTCTTGAGTTGTCAAACTCATCGTGATTGATAATTGTTATCTTTGCTAATTGATTTAGATTCCTATAACTCTAGTCTTTCCTTAGGAGTTGACTAGGACTTTAGGTGTTAAATTGATTTGTCCACTTGACTTACCTTCATAGTTAGAGGTTGACTGAGTGGGAGCAAAATATGATTCTCATCACCATTGATAAGGATAACTAGGATAGGACTTCTAGTTTTCACACCTTGTCAAGAGTTTTCTTTGCTATTGATTAAATTCCCTGCAATCTATTTTTCTTATTCAATCTTTCAAAAACCCAAAAATACTGTATTCCATAACCAATAATAAATCATACTTCCCTGCAATTCCTTGAGAAGATGACCCGAGGTTTGAATACTTCGGTTTATAAATTTTATTGGGTTTGTTACTTGTGACAACCAAACGTTTGTACGAAAGGATTTTCTATTGGTTTAAAAGCTATACTTACAACGCGATTATATTTGTGAATTTCTTTACCAACAGGAAATCCGATCGTCAAAATGGCGCCGTTGCCGGGGAATTGCAAACGTGTGCTTATTATTAGTTATTGTAAATATTTTTCTTTTACTTGTTTATTTGTTTTTATTCTCCCTTCTTAATTCTAACAACTACTATGAGTTCTCACCCCTCTCACTTTGAGTTTGGTTCTAATTTTGTTGATAGGAATGAGAGCTATAACATGAATATGCATCAAGGTCTAAGCAATCAAAGATGGATGGAGCCAAGAGGATATGATCAACCCTTTAGGCAACAACACCTTCCAAGATATCATGGACAAGGACCATTCTACAATGCATACCAAGCTGATAGATATGGTGGACCCCCTTGTAGTTACCAACAAGCCCCACCATGTGCTCATAGACGATCCTCTCAACATAGCTTCGAACCACCACACTCACAAGCTCATTTTCACCATTCACCACCGTATGATCCTTATCCGCCCCAATTCCAATCTAATTACTCCCAAGAACCACCACTTCCCTATGTACCATGTCCATATCCATCACCTCAAGAATCACAGGCTCGCTTTGAAGAATCAGTAGATCAATTTCATGTAACCCTTCATCAACTTGAGCCAGCAATAAATCAATTATCTTCCAGACGTTCGGACACTCAAGGAATTCCCATGACTTCATATGGAGAATCTAATGAAGAACGTAGCACGAAGGAGACACTAGAAGCCCCAATGGACAGCAAGGAGCATAACTTTGTTCTGGAACAACTGGAGGAAGCTGTCATTATAGAAGGAGAAGAGTTGATTGAAGACTTAGGAGATGCTAAACCTCCATGGCAATCCAGAGTTGTGGAAAATTCCGTCGAGGACGTTACAATTGATGCTAAGGAGGATAGTGCACAACCCCCAAAGCAGGTATCTTATGAAGAACTGGACGGAATAACCCAAGACGCATGTTTCCTTGATGATGATTGATGTGTGGAAAACGATCCAACACAAAACTCACCGGCAAGTGTACCGGGTCGCATCAAGTAATAATAACTCACATGAGTGAGGTCGATCCCACAGCGATTGAAGGATTGAGCAATTTTAGTTTAGTGGTTAATTTAGTCAAGCGAATCAAGTTTTGGTTGAGTGATTTTGTATCCAACAGTATGTAAATAACAGAAAATGTAAAGGGGAAGGGAAGAATTGTAGAAATTAAAGAAAACTGAAAGTAAAAGAGCTGAATCTTAAAGAGCAAGAAATTAAATGACTGAAGCTTAAAGTGCAAGAAATGTAAATTGCAGTAACTAATAGTGCAAGAAATATAAATTGCAGTAATGAAAAGGGATTTGAGGATTGGGATTTCAGAATTCAAGCAAGGGAAATTAAATTGCAACAATTAATAAAGCAGAAATTGAATTAGAAGTAACTAGAATTCAAACAGGAAATGGAATTGAATTGCAGCAGGGGTTCACAAAAGAACCAAAAAGGAAAATGTGATCTCAGGACTCTAGAGACTAGATAGCAAAGTCTAGATCTCAATTGCCTTCCCAGATCCAAATTCTCAAAGCAATTAACAAGAAATTAAAGAAGAAGCAGTAAAGAGAATGTAATTGAACTCAATTATGCAGAAGAGGAATTCAAGAGATCTTGAATGGAGATTGAGATAGAAATTCCTCAATTCTTCACACCAAAGACTCAAACAAGAAAAGTAAAAATGCTCCAGCAAGAACAAGAAAGAAGAGATATCAATTCTCCTCCCCAATTCCCTGAAATCTCAGTTCCTAACTCTCAAAATTCAAAATCAAAAGAAGCTCTCAATTCTTAAGTGAAAAGAAAGCTCCAAGTAAAGGTCCAAAGTAAAAGTTTTTTTCAATTACATCAAACTAACTCCTATTTATACACTTTCTATTCTTGGATTTTGGAATTTGGATGGGCTTTTGATTTGGTGATGAAATGAATTTAATTGAATTTTTAATCCAATTTCAGCCCATGAAGAAAGTAGCTCACAGGAGGCTGCCCTGCCCTTGTGGAGGGTGATGACATGTCATCATATACCTATTTTTCTATGCTTTTTCATACAAGAAATTGATGATTTGTGCTTAAATATTGAATGCTTTTATACTTAATTGATATATTTCCTTGATCTTTTAATTTTATAAATCTTGTAGGAAATAAGAAGAAAAAGAAGCAAAGAAGCACAAAAAAAGGAGAAAAAAAGAGCTTTGGGACACACTTTGAAGTTGGAGCACACTTTGGAGCCTTAGGCCACGCTTTTAAAAGCGTGGCCCATGACCAAATTAAAGGAAAATAGGCAATCAGCACACACTGCCCTGCTCTTGCCAAGGGCAGGGCAGAATCGTGATGCAAAATGAGGTTGGAAGCAAGAATTTTCGCTAAGGTAAAATCTGGGCGCTCACAGCATGACCATGCCTCCTTCAAAGGGCTATAACTTGAGCTACAGACGTCCAATTGATGTGGTTCCAGTTGCGTTGGAAAGCTGACATTCATAGCTTTCCAACGATATATAGAAATCCATATTTGGTGTAAAATAGAGGCATGAATGAAAGGCATCTTTAAGGGCAAAAAATAAGCGAAAATAAACCAATATGCTTCCACCAAGGTTCGAAGCTGGAGTCTCACCCCAAAGCAAAGTAGCGCTCATTTTTCTGCTCTGCCCTCTTGGAGAGCAGGGCAATGTCGTGCTCTCTTCATGGAAAATCAACGAAAAATTGCTCCTCAAGTGCTTTCACCAAGGTTCGAACAGAAGACCTTCAAGGAAGTAAAGGCAAGGAGCTTAGGCGCGCACACAACTTGGCACAGCCAGCACCAAGCACGCACGGGCAGCACTTGGCGCACCATGGCAACTCTGCCCTGCCCTCCACAAGGGCAGGGCAGCATCCTGATGCATCACACACACCAAGCACGCACGCAATGAAGCCGCATGCACCATTTCCTGCTCTGCCCTCCACAAGGGCAGGGCAGCCTCCTGGGAGCAAATAATCATGGGCCAAAAGTTCAATTTTATATAAATTCAATTCCTCACCAAATTGAATCAAGGCCATCCAAGACCTATTCTCCCTCAAATCCAAATCAAGCAAAGCCCACTCAACATGACTCAAAGGCACACAAAGAAGCTAGATTAGGAATTTTATTTTGTGAATTTGTTTTTAATTTCAATTTCATTTTATTTTCATTTTGTAAAAAGCCTATATAAAGGCATCACTCTCATTTCAAAAAGGGGAGCTCCATTAGAAAAAGGCTAGCTCTACTAGGGAGCATTAGGAATTGAGAGTTCTCTCTCTTAGTTTTCATTTCTGTTTGAATTTTGGATCAAGAATTTAAGGAATTATGTTTCACTTGATCTGAAATCTCTTGTTCTTCTTCTGCATAATTTCAGAAAATTGAGAATTGAATCTGAGTTTTCATTTATTTCGTTCATCTTCTTTTTCTTCTGCAAATTGTTCTCTGAATTGATCAAGGAAGGGCTTGAGATCTAGACTTGTTCTCTAGTCTGATTGATTCCCTGAGATCTTGAATTTCTTTTCTGAATTTCACAATTGGGTTAAATTTTGTTTCTGTCTTGATCAAGTGAGCAATTGAGCTCTTGGCTTTCCTTCTGTTTTTACTGTTTCATTGAAATTGTTAGTTTCACTTTGAGACTTGAGAAATGATCTATGTCTCTTTGTTGCATCTCATTGCTCCCAATTTAATTTCCTGCACTTGTGTTCTTCTGCAATTTACATTTAAGCTACTGTGACCTTGAATTTACTTTTCCTGTAATTTAATTTCCTTGCAATTGTTCTAAACTTGGATCTACTGCTTTCATTTAATTTCCAGCACCCCAGCCCTTTTACATTTGATGTAATTTACAATTCTTGCAATTTAAGTTTCAACTATTTTACTTTCTTGTTCTTTAAGTTACTTGCAATTTTACTTTCTGCACTTTAATTTTCCTTGCTATTTACTTTCTGTTGGCTACACTTCATCCAAATTCACTTCAATGTTAGCTTGACTAAACTAATCACCCACTAAAGTTGCTTGATCCATCAATCCCTGTGGGATCGACCTCACTCTAAGTGAGTTATTACTACTTGATGCGACCCGGTATACTTGCCGGTTGGATTTGTGTTTTGGAAATTCATTTTTCCACAAAAACACCATCAAAGGGCAGGGCAGGAAATGATGCGTGCGGCCTTGTGCGTGCGTGCGTGGTGCGTTGATGCTTGCAGGATGCTGCCCTGCCCTTGTGGAGGGCAGGGCAGAGTTTTTTTTTGTTGCGCCAGATTCTGCCCGTGCGTACGTGCTGTTGCTGCCGAGACTCCCTTGGTGCGCCAACTCTTGTGCACTGGCCGTGCATTACACAATGCTGCCCTGCCCTTGCGGAGGGCAGGGCAATGTTTCCAAAATTGAAGCTCCGCGTTTGAAACTCGGTTGACGCGTACGCTACTTTTTTTCTTGATTTTCTTGGCACCAAAGTAAGGCCTAGTTCCTTGCTTCCTCATGGTGCCGTGTTCGATCCTTGTGGCAAGCATTGGTGAGCTTCTTTCTTGAATTTATTTCCTTGATGAGCCCGATATTGCTCTTGAGGAGGGCAGGGCAGAGTTTTTGTTCTTCTTGATCCTTGGCATCAAATTGTGCTTCGCCCTTGAGGAGGGCAGGGCAGTGTTGCTTCTCAAGCTTGTTTCATTATGTTGCCCTCCTGGAGGGCAGTGTGCCCTTGTGGAGGGCAATGTTTGCTTCCTCCCTTCCATGCGGCACACTTCTCCTTCCCTTGGGCCACGCTTTCTTTAAGCCACGCTTTTCCTCTTTTCTTCCTTTCTTCATCTACAAGAAACCAAAACAACCACTCAAAGTATCTCTAAACTCATAAGGTTTATAATTCATTGAAAATCACTTAATTCTTGCTTAAACCTCATGATTTAGCATCAAATTAATGGTGGTTGCTTGATTTAGAGAAGCTATGCATTTTCATTCCAAATCACTTACTTAGGATGCAAGAAAGTGCATAAAGACTAGTAAAACAAGTGAAATTAGCTTGAAAAATGGGTATATGATGACCCGTCATCAATGATAATCACAAGTCAGGTTTTCCTAGTAATGAACTTGCATCCGCAAGTGAATTCTTTGAGACAGAGGAATCTTCCCCGAGTGAATACGAAGATGATGCTGAGTAGATTTTTCTCAACCTCCAACTTATGACTTGAGTGATGATGAGGAAGATATCGAGGACTTTGATCAAGACATGGTCGACATTGAAGAAGTTTGCAAAGAAGTGGAGGAATTCACAGAAGAACACAAGGGAGTAGAGCTTGCAAAACCACTGGAAACACCTATCCCAAGGCCATTACCGCCCAATACAAACTTCAAGTGGGTAAAATCCTTAGCTTTTATCTTTACTTTTTCACTTGAATATGGTTTACTTGAAACAGATGGCCATCTTAGAGCTCTTTGCGGCTTTAAGAGTAAAAGGGAAATGACTCGCAATCAGAGCTGGTATGCAAGATTCAATGAGGTTTCACACTTCAATTTGAGGTGCAAGGATCGGTGTCAAGCTCAATTGAAAGGATCTCAGAAGCTGTTTGGTCACTATGTGAGAATTCAGATTACTCACCACCCGGCTGGAAAAATGTAGATCAAGACAAAGACGGGTGTAAAAGTAAAGTTTGGGATCCTGGAATCTATTCTGGCATTCAACACCCTGGAAGCCTTGAAACTTGTTTAATACTGCTCAAGGGTTTTACGTGCCTTGTTTGGGACCCCGGAGGCTATAGGCATTCCAAACATTGGGGGAGATTTCTGGATGAATTCAAGCACAAGCCACCATAACAGGAAGCTCATCAAATGTCCAACTTAAGTTCTCTAACTAAAAGTGCTAGGTGGGAGACAACCCACCATGGTATGATCGTTCCTTTTTCAGTTTTAATTCTAGTTCGGTTTGTTTGTTTTTGAATTTTGATTGAACCTGGAATTGTGCATAACATTCATTGCATTCTGCATACTGCACAAAAAAAAAAACACCCCACGCGAGCGCGCAGGCCACGCGTGTGCGTCGAATGGAAATTGGCGTAATGATCCAACGCTCAGAAAGTTGGGCTGGAATCGTATGGCTCGTGTGCGTTTAGCACAAAACGGCCCACGCGTTCGCGTCCTTGACGCGAATGCGTCACTTGCATAGCACTCATCCCATGCGAAAGCGTGAGCGATGCGTCCGCGTCGCGTGGATATTATGGCCCCCCAAATGGAAACAGAGAGTTGTGCCAAAACAATGCTGGAACTGTGCGTCTAGCACAATTTCCAGGGACGCGTTCGCATGCCTCACGCATCCATGTCACTCATCTTTTACCCAACTTATGCGATCGCGTCAGTCACGCGACTGCGTCATACCCCTTTTGCCCTAATCACGCGATCGCGTGCCCCACACGTTCGCGTGGATTTGAATCTACTACACTAACCCACGTGAAACCCTAACCCGTCGCTCCCCCATTCCCCCTCCTTCTCCTTCCTTCTCTGCAACCTCCTACCTCCTCTGCAACCACCACCGTAACATCCCCGAACCGCCGGCCACCACCTCCCACCTAAGACTGCCGCCGCCCCACCCATCCCCTCGCCCCCTTCTTCTCTTCCCTCACCTCCTTTCCTTCTCCTCCACTCCCCTCTACCACTGCCCCTACCCGAATCACCACCACCGTGCTGCCTCCTATTACTGCCGACGACCACAGCCCCACTGATGTGCGGAAAACGATCCGACACAAAACTCACCGGCAAGTGCACCGGGTCGCATCAAGTAGTAATAACTCACAAGAGTGAGGTCGATCCCACAGGGATTGAAGGATTGAGCAATTTTAGTTTAATGGTTGATTTAGTCAAGCGAATTAAGTTTTAGTTGAGTGGTCTGTGTTTAACAGAAGCTAAATTGCTTGGAATGTAAAGGGAGAGGGGAGAATTGCAGTAAATTAAAGAGCAGGAAAGTAAACTTGCAGAATCTTAAAGAACAAGAAATTAAATGACTGAAACTTAAAGTGCAAGAAATGTAAATTGCAGTAACTTAAAATGCAAGGAATATAAATTGCTTGAATGTAAAAGGGATTTGAGGAATGGGATCTTAGAATCTAAGCAAAGAGGAACTGAATTGCAACAATTAATAAAGCAGAGATTAAATTGAAAGCAATTAGAGCTCAAACAGTAAGGAAATTAATTGCAGCAGAGGTTCACAGAAGAACCAAAAGGAAATTTGGATCTCAGGACTCCAAAGACTAGGTAGCAAAGCCTAGATCTCAATTGCCTTCCCAGATCCAAGCTCTCAAAGCAATTGACAAGAAATTGAAGAAGAAGCAGTAAAGGGAATGTAAATGGATTTAATTATGCAGAAGAGAAATTAAAGAGCTCTTGAGTGGAGATTGAGACAGAATTTCCTCAATTCTTAACACCCAAGACTCAAACAAGAGAAATAGAGATGCCCAAGCAAGAACGAGGAAGAAGAGAGATCAATTCTCCTCCCCAATTCTCAGAAATCTCCGTGAAGTCTCTCAAAGAAAAGATGCAAAATTCAAAGCTCTAAAACCAAAAGTGCCAAATTCAAAAGTCAAGTTAAAGGTCCTAATTATATCAAACTAGCTCCTATTTATACACTTTCTATTCTTGGATCTTGGAATTTGGATGGGCTTTTAATTTGGTGAAGAAATGAATTAAATTGGATTTTTAATTCAATTTTTGGCCCAAGAACAATTGCTTCCAGGAGGCTGCCTTGCCCTTGCGGAGGGCAGGGCAGAAAATTGATGCGGCTGGCCCATGGTGCGTGCGCGTGGTGCGAGCTTGGTGCGCAGGATGCTGCCCTGCCCTCGCGGAGGGCAGGGCAGAAATTTCTGGTGCGCCATTCTTGATGCCTGTGCGCCAGATTGATGCTGCCGAAGCCTCCTTGGTGCGCCAGAATGGTGCCTTGGTGCGCCACAACAAAATGCTGCCCTGCCCTCGCGGAGGGCAGGGCAGTGTTTCTAAATTGAAGCCCCGTGTTCGATCCTTGAGTGACGCACACGCTACTTCTTTTCTTTGATATTCTTGGCACCAAAGTGAGACTTAGTTTCTTGTTTCCTCATGGTTCCGTGTTCGACTCTTGTGGTAAGCAATGGTGGGCTTTTTCTTTGAATTTTTCCTTTTTGAGAGCCCGATACTGCCCTTGTGGAGGGCAGGGCAAGGTTTTTCCTTCCTTTGATCCAAGGCACCATTTTGTGCTCTGCCCTTGTCGTGGGCAGGGCAGAGTTGCCTCTTCTTGGCTTGCTCCCTTATGTTGCCCTCCTAGAGGGCAGTGTGCCCTTGTGGAGGGCAATGCTTGCTTCCTCCATTATGCGCCACACTTCTCCTTCCTTTGACCATATTTTCTTCTCCTTGGGCCACGCTTTCTTAGGCCACGCTTTTCTCTTTTCTTCTTTTCTTCACCTACAATAAACCAAAACAACCACTCCAAGTATCACTAAATTCACAAGGCTTATAAATCAATTAAAAATCAGTTAAATTTAGCTTAAACCTCATGAGTTAACATTAATTTCATGGTGGTTGTTTGATTTAAAGAAGTTATGCATTTTCACTCCAAATCAATTACTTAGGATGCAAGAAAGTGCATAAAGACTAACAAGACAAGTAAAATTAGCTTGAAAAATGGGTATATGATGACTTGTCATCACAACACCAAACTTAAATCTTACTTGTCCCCAAGCAAGCATCAAAACTAAGAGAAATTGAAATGAACAAGAAAAGAACACATATCCTTATTAGGCATATAGCAGAACTTGATTTTTGGGGTCTTCATGCAGACAATGATAACTCAAGTTATTGTTTGCTGTTACATAGTATACATTTTTCATCAAAGGTTTGCTAAACTTGCTGTTATAAGACTTACTCTTTAATCACTCCCTTGCTAACTTTTCTTTCTTATAATGCTTAACAAGCTTATTCTTTTGGAGGTTTGGTGTCTAATGTTGCAGTAATAGCCTTTGGCTTTATTTTTTTTCTTTCTTTTACTCAACATCTTTCCACCACAGACACATGGCTCATTAATTCTTCCTAGGATCATTGATGCCCAGCACCTCTTTGGATAACTAAATGTTCTGTAGCTAAGTTGCTCTTTATTGTGGACTTTCAACTGGCCATCCCAAATCAGTTGATCTAAGTGACCGTGATGAGCGGATAATTTGTACGCTTTTTGGCATTGTTTTTAGTATGTTTTTAGTATATTTAGTTGAGTTTTTAGTATATTTTTATTAGTTTTTAGTTAAAATTCACTTTTCTGGACTTTACTATGAGTTTGTGTGTTTTTCTGTGATTTCAGGTATTTTCTGGCTGAAATTGAGGGACCTGAGCAAAAATCTGATTCAGAGACTGAAAAGGACTGCAGATGCTGTTGGATTCTGACCTCCCTGCACTCGAAGTGGATTTTCTGGAGCTACCGAAGCCCAATTGGCGCGCTCTCAACGGCGTTGGAAAGTAGACATCCTGGGCTTTCCAGAAATATATGATAGTCCATACTTTGCCCAAGATTTGATGGCCCAAACCGGCGTTCAAATTCACCTTCAGATTTCCCAGCGTTAAACGCCGGAACTGGCACCTAAATGGGAGTTAAACGCCCAAACTGGCATAAAAGCTGGCGTTTAACTCCAAGAAGAGTCTCTACACGAAAATGCTTCATTGCTCAGCCCAAGCACTCACCAAGTGGGCCCGGAAGTGGATTTTTATGTCATTTACTCATCTCTGTACACCCTAGGCTACTAGTTCTCTATATATAGGACCTTTTACTATTGTATTTTCATCTTTCAATCTTAGAAGCTTTTGATCATGTTTTTTATGATTGAACCCTCTTTGGGAGGCTGGTCTCACGGCCATGCCTAGACCTTGTTCTTATGTATTTTCAACGGTGGAGTTTCTACACACCATAGATTAAGGTGTGGAGCTCTGCTGTACCTTGAGTATTAATGCAATTACTATTGTTCTTCTATTCAATTCCGCTTGTTCTTTGTCCAAGATATCACTTGTTCTTCAACTTGATGAATGTGATGATCCGTGACACTCATCATCATTCTCACTCATGAACAAAGTGACTGACAACCACTCTTGTTCTACAAGCATATGAGGCTCTAGTGTTTATCTCTTGGATTCCTGATACACGATGCATGGTTGATCGCCTGACAACCGAGTGCTCGCCTGACAAACGAGCCAGCCATTCCGTGAGATCAGAGTCTTCGTGGTATAGGCAAGAACTGATGGCGGCATTCAAGAGAATCCGGAAGGTCTAACCTTGTCTGTGGTATTCTGAGTAGGATTCAATGATTGAATGACTGTGACGTGCTTCAAACTCCTGAAGGCGGGGCGTTAGTGACAGACGCAAAAGAATCACTGGATTCTATTCCGGCCTGATTGAGAACCGACAGATGGATAGCCGTACCGTGACAGGGTGCGTTGAACATTTCCAATGAGAGGATGGGAGGTAGCCACTGACAACGGTGAAACCCTTGCATAAGCTTGCCATGGAAAGGAGTAAGAAGGATTGGATGAAGACAGTAGGAAAGCAGAGAGACGGAAGGGACATCATCTTCATACGCTTATCTGAAGCTCTCACCAATGATATACATAAGTATCTCTATCTTTATCTTTATGTTTTATTCATCATCTATACCCATTTGAGTCTGCCTGACTAAGATTTACAAGGTGACCATAGCTTGCTTCATACCAACAATCTCTGTGGGATCGACCCTTACTCACGTAAGGTATTACTTGGACGACCCAGTGCACTTGCTGGTTAGTTGTGCAAAGTTGTGTAGTGCAAAGTTGTGTAGTGAATCACAATTTCGCACACCAGACCGGGTTTTAAAATACCCCTTAGAATTTACTCATCCAAGCATATCTTAGTACAAGAACACCACAGGCATATGTCCTTGGGTCCAAGCTATTGGTGTCCAACCTTTATTTTTTTTCTTTTCTTGCCACTTTGGCTTTTTCTTCTCCCTTTTCTTTCTGTTTTTGTTCTCAAGGGCTTTTTCTTTATTGGTAAGGGTCTTGATAACAGCAAGCTAACTCACACTTGAATGGGAATGAGATTATGCAACAATTATTTCATGAGTTATGCATTTAATCAAACATATATACCACCATTAACTTCCATTCTACTTATGCAACATTGGATATTTCACTTTTCAATTCAAACCAAATCTCTTTTATTCAAGCATATGGGAAACAAAACAAGATTAAAGCTCAGTGATGAATGACAAGCATTATGCAGATTTAGCATACATAATCAAACAATTTCACTTGCAACTAAATAAACACTTTAGCAAGATATATAATGGTTCCCATGTTCAAAATAATTCACAGCAGCAAGGATTAAGTTTAGATACAACCTTTGAAGTTGCAGCCCTTTGATTCTTCCTTCTGTTGTGTTTTCTTTGAGTTAGGATGCATAATATCTTCAATTATTGACTCATGTCCTGCTTAATTCTCAAAGTTGCTTGCTTCTCAAGTCCTTAAGTGTATGGTTAGTATGCATAAATAGAGTGTGACTCTTGAATTTGTTTTGGTGTGGGAACACCAAACTTAATTGTTTGCCACTGCCTTTTATGCAACAATTTAACCATACGTGAAACCTTGTGTCCTTGCTAAAGGTTAATGAAATTAAAGCTAAAAGCAATTAAATAGTTGAATAATGTGTTTGGTTGCTTGGAGCTAGCATCTTGCAAGAGGTGAGAATGTGCTTTTAAGTGAGATTTTTGGTGGAACACCAAACTTAGAATCCTTCATTCTCCTTTAAATTGTTTTGGTGTGCAACACCAAACTTAGCTCCTTGCAATGCATACCAATTATTCAACATTTTTATTGAAAAAGCTATGAAAAGAAAACTACCTCAGGTTGGGTTGCCTCCCAACAAGCGCTCTTTTATTGTCACTAGCTTGACATTGGACTCCCTTTAGGGTGGTTGATGTTGGTGATGTCTCCACTTGTCACCTCTCACTGTAAGCTTTCTCTGTGTGCCTTGATGCTCAATTTCAATGTGCTCAAGAGAGAGTACTTGGTTGACAGTGTAATGATCTTCTGTTCCCAGCTGTTGATATACTAATTGTACTTTGTCACCTTTGGAAAATCCCTCAGTTGGAATTTTCTTGTTCTTCCACCCTTTGTAAGCCTTCTTCCTGTTTTTCTTCTTTTTCTTCCTTGTTGATCTGTCTCCTTTGACAGTGACTTGAGTTATGATTCCCCCCTTTTTGTTTATCATCCCGGCCTCTTTTTGAATTCCTTCTCCTCCTTGTACAAGCTCACTCTCCTGTTCTATTGTTTTGTCGGTTGCTTGCTTTGGAAGGAAGTCACCACTTGTCTTGCTTGTTTCTTCATTCCTTTGTAATTCTAGAAAGACTTTCAAGGTGATGCTCTCCTCATGCATCCTGAGGGTTAGCTCTCCCTGCTCTATATCCACAATGGCTCTAGCAGTGGCCAAAAATGGTCGACCAAGTATTATGGAGTCATTTCCATTTTCTGAAGAATCCAGGATCACAAAATCTGCCGGATAGATGAACTTGTCGACCTTAACTAAAAGGTTCTCAATCAGCCCTTTAGGATATACTACTGATTGGTCCACCAACTCCAAGGACATCTGTATTGGTTTCACCTCCTTTATGCCAAGCTTCTTTACTAAAGAAGATGGGATTAGATTTATGCTTGCTCCTAAGTCACACATCCCCTTGTTGATGAATAGGTTTCCAATAGTGCAGGGTAAGAAGAAACCTCCAGGATCTTCAAGCTTGGGAGGGAGTCCCTTTTTAATGAGTGCACTGCATTCTTCACTAAGCATTACAGTCTCCTTCTCATTCCAACTTCTCTTCTTGTTGATGAGCTCCTTTAAGAACTTTGCATACAGAGGCATTTGCTCCAATGCCTCAGCCAAAGGTATGTTGATTTCCAACTTCTTGAAAGTCTCAAGAAACTTGTGGAAATGCTGATCCTTTGTCTCTTTGTGGAATCTCTGTGGATAAGGTATTGGGGGTGTCAAGCTTTTCTCCCCTTGAAGTTGTCTTGGAATCGGTTCTTCCATGATCTGCTTTCCCTTCTTCAGATTCTGTGGTTGGTTATTTTCCTCTGTGGGTTTTTCTGGAACATTCTTGGTTGTCATGTCCTTGTTGATGGCTTCATCATTCTTTGTTGGCTCATTGTCATTCTCCATAAGTTTCTTGGTTGCTCCTTGGTTACCATCCACTAACATCTTTCCACTTCTTAGTTGCACGACCTTGCATTCTTCCTTTGGGTTAGGAATGGTGTCACTTGGTAGTGAGCTTGATGGTTTTTCAACAGAAATCTATTTGGAGATTTGCCCAATCTGCCTCTCTAGGTTCTTCATGGAAGCTTCTTGGTTCTTTGTTGTCAATTCTTGGTTCCTCATCATTTTCTCCATGAGCAGCTCTAGATTAATAATCCTCTGAGAGTCTTGTGAGATTGGTTGGTTTTGGGGTGTTGATGGATGATGGTAAGTGCTTTGGTTAGTTGGGTGGTTATTGGGTAGGTGATGGTTAGAATTGGGGTAGTTATTTTGTGGTTTTCTGTATGTGTTTTGGTTAGTGTTTGGCTGGGGGTTGTGGTTTGTGTTTTTCCAATTGTTCTGACTTGAGTTTCTTTGCCATGGTTGTTGGCTTTGATTGTGGTTGTCTCCCCATCTGAGGTTGGGATGATTCTTCCAAGATGGATTGTAAGTATCACCATAGACTTCATTAGTTCCAGGATTTTGGGTGTGCATGTATTGGACTTGCTCTTGCTGTTGCTCCTCTTGGGTTTCTTCACTTTGCACCCATGTGGTTGATGGTTGGCTTGTGGTGCTCACTGCTGCTACTTGCAAGCCGTCAATTCTTTTGGCCATTTGCTCAAACTGTTGTTGAATCTGCTGCTGCATCATCTTGTTCTGAGCTAGAATTGAATCCACTCCTTCTAACTCCATTACTCCTCTTCTCTGTGATGGTTGGCGTTGTCTTTGATGAGCAAAGAAATATTGGTTGTTGGCCACCATATCAATGAGGTTTTGAGCTTCCTCTGTAGTTTTCATGAGTTGTAATGAGCCTCCAGCTGAGTGATCAAGTGCTTCTTGGGCTTTCAGAGTAAGTCCTTCATAGAAGTTTTACAACTTATCCCATTCAGTAAACATCTCTGGTGGACATTTTCTCAATAGAGCTTTATATCTTTCCCATGCTTCATATAAATTCTCAGCTTCCATTTGAGTGAATGTCTGCACCTCAGTCTTCAATCTTATGATTCTTTGAGGGGGGTAAAATTTGGCAAGGAACTTGCTCACCAAGTCATCCCAAGTGTTGATGCTTTCCTTTGGGAACGTTTCTAGCCATTAAGTGGCTTTGTCTCTGAGAGAGAATGGAAAGAGCAACAACTTGTAACTGTCAGGAGGCACACCATTGGTTTTAACAGTGTCACAAATCCTCAAAAAGGTGGATAAGTGTTGATTTGGGTCCTCCAATGGTCCTCCTCCAAAAGAACAGTTATTTTGAACCAAAGTGATGAGTTGTGGCTTTAGTTCAAAGTTGTTTGCATTGACATTGGGGGGAAGAATGCTACTCCCACAATGTCTAGCATTTGCAAATGTGTAGGAAGCCAGTACTCTTCTTTGTTGTTGGTTATTATTGGCTCCTCCTTCTGGTTGATTGGGATTTGATGGATCTCCTTCCATTTCTTGGAATTCCTCCTCAGATTCTTCCTCTCCAATAACGTTCTTCCCTCTTTCAGCTCTTCTTATTCTTCGAAGAGTGCTTTGGTCAAGTTCAGAGAGGATGGGGGAAGATCTTCCTGTACCTGACATACAAACACACAACAATAAACACACAGATCCAGAAAATCAATAAAACCTCAATCTATTGCTAGAATGAATTTTTTTTTTAGTTAGTTTAAGCAAAAATTCAAACAGTTAGTGTGTTAGAGAAATAGAAAAGAAAAAGTACTTAATCTAGACCTCCACTTCACTTAATCATTGTCAATCTATTTCAATCCCCGGCAACGGCGCCAAAAACTTGATGTGCGGAAAACGATCCGACACAAAACTCACCGGCAAGTGCACCGGGTCGCATCAAGTAGTAATAACTCACAAGAGTGAGGTCGATCCCATAGGGATTGAAGGATTGAGCAATTTTAGTTTAGTGGTTGATTTAGTCAAGCGAATTAAGTTTTAGTTGAGTGGTCTGTGTTTAACAGAAGCTAAATTGCTTGGAATGTAAAGGGAGAGGGGAGAATTGCAGTAAATTAAAGAGCAGGAAAGTAAAGTTGCAGAATCTTAAAGAACAAGAAATTAAATGATTGAAACTTAAAGTGCAAGAAATGTAAATTGCAGTAACTTAAAATGCAAGGAATATAAATTGCTTGAATGTAAAAGGGATTTGAGGAATGGGATCTCAGAATCTAAGCAAAGAGGAACTAAATTGCAACAATTAATAAAGCAGAGATTAAATTGAAAGCAATTAGAGCTCAAACCCTAAGGAAATTAATTGCAGCAGAGGTTCACAGAAGAACCAAAAGGAAATTTGGATCTCAAAACTCCAGAGACTAGGTAGCAAAGCCTAGATCTCAATTGCCTTCCCAGATCCAAGCTCTCAAAGCAATTGACAAGAAATTGAAGAAGAAGCAGTAAAGGGAATGTAAATGGATTCAATTATGCAGAAGAGAAATTAAAGAGCTCTTGAGTGAAGATTGAGACAGAATTTCCTCAATTCTTAACACCCAAGACTCAAACAAGAGAAATAGAGATGCCCAAGCAAGAACGAGGAAGAAGAGAGATCAATTCTCCTCCCCAATTCTCAGAAATCTCCGTGAAGTCTCTCAAAGAAAAGTTGCAAAATTCAAAGCTCTAAAACCAAAAGTGCCAAATTCAAAAGTCAAGTTAAAGGTCCTAATTACATCAAACTAGCTCCTATTTATACACTTTCTATTCTTGGATCTTGGGATTTGGATGGGCTTTTGATTTGGTGAAGAAATGAATTAAATTGGATTTTTAATTCAATTTTTGGCCCAAGATCAATTGCTTCCAGGAGGCTGCCCTGCCCTTGCGGAGGGCAGGGCAGAAAATTGATGCGGCTGGCCCATGGTGCGTGCGCGTGGTGCGAGCTTGGTGCGCAGGATGCTGCCCTGCCCTCGCGGAGGGCAGGGCAGAAATTTTTGGTGCGCCATTCTTGATGCCTGTGCGCCAGATTGATGCTGCCGAAGCCTCCTTGGTGCGCCAGAATGGTGCCTTGGTGCGCCACAACAAAATGCTGCCCTGCCCTCGCGGAGGGCAGGGCAGTGTTTCTAAATTGAAGCCCCGTGTTCGATCCTTGAGTGACGCACACGCTACTTCTTTTCTTTGATATTCTTGGCACCAAAGTGAGACTTAGTTTCTTGTTTCCTCATGGTTCCGTGTTCGACTCTTGTGGTAAGCAATGGTGGGCTTTTTCTTTGAATTTTTCCTTTTTGAGAGCCCGATACTGCCCTTGTGGAGGGCAGGGCAAGGTTTTTCCTTTCTTTGATCCAAGGCACCATTTTGTGCTCTGCCCTTGTCGTGGGCAGGGCAGAGTTGCCTCTTCTTGGCTTGCTCCCTTATGTTGCCCTCCTAGAGGGCAGTGTGCCCTTGTGGAGGGCAATGCTTGCTTCCTCCATTATGCGCCACACTTCTCCTTTCTTTGACCACGTTTTCTTCTCCTTGGGCCACGCTTTCTTAGGCCACGCTTTTCTCTTTTCTTCTTTTCTTCACCTACAATAAACCAAAACAACCACTCCAAGTATCACTAAATTCACAAGGCTTATAAATCAATTAAAAATCAGTTAAATTTAGCTTAAACCTCATGAGTTAACATTAATTTCATGGTGGTTGTTTGATTTAAAGAAGTTATGTATTTTCACTCCAAATCAATTACTTAGGATGCAAGAAAGTGCATAAAGACTAACAAAACAAGTAAAATTAGCTTGAAAAATGGGTATATGATGACTTGTCATCACCCACAACCTTCATCCCTTCTTCCATCCCTATCCCTCCCTTAACCCTAACCTAGCACTACAACCCACCCCTGTCACCACCTCAGACTGCTGCCGCGCCGCCTCCCATCGTTGCCGCGTCAGCAACACCACCACTGTATTCCCACCATCTCTCTAATCCATACCTTTGTTCATACACATGCCAGATTCCGCCGTGCATCGATTTCTCTGTCATTCATAGTTAGTTGCATATTTCTCAGATTCTATTTAAATTAGGATAGTTAGAGATGCATGATTGTAGTGGATTCTAGGTGGTTAGGTAGCTAGGATGTGGTTAGTGGATTTAGGCCTGATAATTGTGCCGTTCTTGATTACCTGTTTTATCTATTTCACAATTTTGATATGGTTGTGATAATAATTCTGTTCATATGCTGTTCTTCATGTTTCAGGTTGCTATTACACTGATCTTTACTATTCCTGTATTTGTGACTCTTTACAGCACCTTTTAATCTCATATGAACTGTTTTTCTTGCTATTTATTACCTGGGAACATCCAATTTTAACCGGAATGCTGCCCAATTTTCTGCAACTTGTTTTCATGTATTGAGTTTGGACACTTACTATTTTGCATTACTTGATTTCAGGCAAACCAATTCATGAATGCACGGGCTAGCATTCTTATCCCTTTTGATTCCCTGGTTAATAAATTTCATTATTGATGATTTCATTTTCATTTTGCACCTCTCGTATATCTATCTGAATTGTCATCAATAAACTGATATCTTTTCTTGAATTCGAGTTGATTGTTCTTTAAATTTGTGGATTTCTTGTTAACTAGGAAACCCATCATCATGCCACTTACCTTAACTGTCATTTTACTAACTCCCTATTTTCACTTTCTAACTTCCTTTTTACCTACTAACCATTTTAACTTTCCAACTTCTCTTTTTTACCTGACTACTTTAACTTTCTAACTCAGGGCATGATCATTGTTTTTCCTAATTAACATGACTTCCACTTATCATATATTTTGGATTGTGATTTCTATTTTCGGACTTTTCCACTTGCATACAATCCACAATGCACATATACTTAACTCATTTCATGCTTCTCTTGCTCTTTTGCCACTCTGTACTTATATTGTTATTATTCTATTTGCCTACTTATTTTTCTGCTTTTATTCTTCCATTATATCCTGGAATTTCTGTTTTTCAGGATGTCTGACCCTCCAAGCAAAGGAAAGGGCAAAGTAACCACTGGCAAGAGGAAATGAGGCGAATCCTCTATGGCCATCCTTGGCATTTTGAATGATGATTCCTGGCGAGAAAAGAACTTTATCCCGCAGGAAAAGGCTGATCAGTTAGTACCTGCAGCTGACCCAGTAAAATTTGCAAACAAGTACTGTGAGCTGAGGTACCCAGTTTTTGCCACATCCAGAAACCTATACCTGGAAAGGACATTCAAAATTCTAGAAGAACTCAAGCCATACACTTCAAACCAAATTAAACAGAGAGGTTGGTTCTTCCTGGAGAGAAACTTGACTGAGATCAACTCATCCTGGGTCAGAGAATTCTACTATAACTACTTTAAAACATCCTGGATGCAATACAGCTCAGAGGCAAGCAAATTCTGGTTACTGAGGAAGCCATAAAAGACATCCTCCAGCTCCCACCTAAATCAGATTAGCCAGACGGTTACCAAAAGGCTGGGAAGGATATGAGATTCCTGAGATTTGACTGGGATGCAGTGAAACAGGCTATAGCTCTTGATCTTACTGTTCCATGGGTCATGGGAAAGAGCACAGTGGTACCCAAGGAAATCAGGCTAATATATCTGAATGATGAGGCTCGACTATGGCAGCAGATTCTGAGTAACTACGTAATGCTGAGCACTCATGAGACAGAGGTGCCAGCTGCTATGATTACCCTCATCTGGTATGTGATGGAGGGTAAGGACCTATATCTGCTCTGCTTCATCCGGCATTACATGACCAGGGTCCATGTTAGAGGCACCCTCCCTTTTCCATTCCTGATTACTCAGTTGGGTCGCCGAGCTGAGGTACCTTGGGAAATTGCTGATGAAAAGCCATCCGCCGCAGACTGCAGGAAGATCATCCTTCACACTAGGAAGTTTCAAGCTCTTTGATGCCAGGGCATCTAGGCCAGTTTTACTGACTTTTTCTTTACTATTTTAAGGTAGTTTTATACATTTTCTTAGTGAATAAGGCAAGTTTTGGATGAAAATACACTTACACCTTGATTCAAGCAACTATTGTGAATTTCACATGATTTCATGAGGATTTTGCTAAAATTGAATGATAAATTGATGATGCATAATCTCAAGACTTTGGCTAGAGCTTTGATGCACTTTATTTGCTTGATTTCAGGACAAAGGAAGCAAGGAAGAACCACGTTAGTACTCACGTTAATCTAGTTAACGTGACCACTAACGTGGAATGGTGAATAGCTTACAACGTTAAGGAGAAAACTGATCACCAATAACGCCCGCGAAGCCATCATAAGCCCACGTTAATTGCCATGTTAACTAAGTTAACGTGGTAGTTAACGTGGAGACAAAAGAAAGCTCCAACGTTAGTGGTAAACGTGAACACCACTAACGTTCCATGATTTGGCAATGAGCCACGTTAAGAGTCACGTTAACTTAGTGAAAGAGAGGAACAATGCCAACATTAGTGACACTCACCTTTGTTACTAACGTTGAATTAACTAGCATTGCCCACATTAGTGGTCACGTTAAGACCAATAACATGAAACTTAACGTAGAGCTGAGATTGATGAGCCAACGTTAGTGACACTCACCTTTGTCATTAACGTTGGAAGATGGCATTACTACCACGTTAGTGGCCACGTTAACTTAGTTAACGTGAGCCCTAACGTGGAGAGTAGGGGCACTTTGAGCGTTAGTGACAAAGGTAAGTGTCACTAACTCTCTCGAAGGTGAGGCATAGCCACGTTAAGAGCCACGTTAGTTACACTAACGTGAACTCTAACGTAGGGACAAAGGGCATAAGGCAACGTTAATGGGAAAGGTGAGTCCCAATAACGCTTGCGAAGGGTTATAAGCCAACGTTATTGGGAAAGGTGAGTCCCAATAACGCTAGCGAAGATTTACAAGGCAACGTTAGTCGTCACGTTAGTGCCACTAACGTTGGAGTTAACGTAGGCTATATGGGGTTGGAACGTTAGTGAAAATTGTGATTGCCACTAACGTTCTCGAACCCACAATGTCACTTAACGTTAACTTCACTAACGCCCATCCCTAATTCATACTTCTCTGTAAGCTGGACCTACTAAAGATTGGAACTGTTTCAACCCAAGATCCAAAGCCCACATCCAATATCAAGAGGAGTAGTATATATAGTAGTTTTAAACTGTAGAGAAGCTTGGCACTTTGGAGAACTACTCTCTGTATGTTTACTTTTCTGCACTTTTAGCTTGGATGTATTATTTTCTGCCATTTTTCATTTCTAGAGATATGAACAACTAAACCCCTTTCATTGGGTTAGCGAGCTCTGTTGTAATTTGATGGATCAATTATAGTTTTCATTCTCTTCTTCTTTCTTCTCTTTTGATTCACTAGAAAGCTTTCGATCTTAATTCAATTGGTTAGTTGTCTTGGAAAAGAAACTCTCCATAATTGGATCTCCTCTGAGCCTTGGAAAAGGGATGAGGAGATCATGCTAGAAATGCTTTCTCATGTTGGACCAAATTGGGGTCTGGGCGGATATAGTGACATGTAATCCTCCCAACACTTTGATTTGGAAATACATGTGGTATAATCAGTGACCATACTTCATCTCTTCCCATGAGCAATTAAATCAAGGAATTGGGAAATTGTTCAAGCTTAGAGAGATTAGATTACCAAGGAATTGGAATCTAATCACCTAAGATTGCCAAGGAGATCAATAGATGTATTGATTGAGGAAGAGATGAAAATGAACTTGATCCAGAGAATACAACATTTCCTGAGCCCAATGAATTCCCCATTTCTAATCTTACCCATTCTTTTTATTTTCTGTCATTTATTTTCATGCTCATTACCCCAAATTCCCATTTAAGATTCTGCACTTTAATTTCTGCTATTTACTTTTTCATCATTTAATTTTCTGCAATTCTCAAACTACACTCTATTTAGCTCAACTAGCATACTCTTCCAACTAAAGTTACTTGATCAATCAATCTCTGTGGTATTCAACCTCACTCTATTATGAGTTTTTACTTGACGACAAATTCGGTATACTTGCCAAAGGGAAATTTGTTGAGAGACAAGTTTTCATGCATCAAGTTTATGGCGCCGTTGTCGGGGATTGATTTTGTATCAACAATGATTAAGTCGGAAGCTCACTAGATTGGGCATTGTTCCTTGTATGTTTACTTTACTCAGTCATTTATTTTCACTTTGTTTAACTTCTTCCTCATCCTCTATACCCTCTCTGTTTTTCTTTCTTTCTTTGTTATTATCTACAATTCTGCTCACTAACCCACGAACTGTTTGATAATTTGCATCACTCACACTAACAATCACTCTAACAAGAATAACCTCTTCATTTTATCTCTTGCCGTGTTTTGTTAGTTGTATGACAGGGAAAAGAGAGAGAACCTCAACTTTCTTCGATTCAGAACCTGAGAGAACCCTCTAGAGATTAAGGAGGAAAGCAAGAGGGAAAGGAGTTGTTGGTGCTGAGTGATGCCAGGGCATCTAGGCCAGTTTTACTGACCTTTTCTTTACTATTTTAGGGTAGTTTTATGCATTTTCTTAGTGAATAAGGCAAGTTTTAGATGAAATTACACTTACACCTTAATTCAAGGAACTTTTGTGAACTTTGCATAATTTCATGAGTATTTTGCTAGAATTTCATGATAAATTGATGATGCATATTCTCATGAATTTGGCTAGAGCTTTGATGCACTTTAATTGCTTGATTTCAGGGCAAAGGAAGCAAGGAAGAACCACGTTAGAATTCACGTTAACCTAGTTAACGTGGACACTAACGTGGAATGGTAAAAAGCTTGCAACGTTAATGAGAAAAGTGATCACCAATAACGCCTGCGAAGCCATCCAAAGCTCACGTTACTTGCCACGTTAACTAAGTTAACGTGGTAGTTAACGTAGAAGAAAAAGGGAACTCCAACGTTAGTGGTAAAAGTGAACACCACTAACGTTGGAGAACTTGGCAATGATCCATGTTAAGAGTCACGTTAACTTAGTTAACGTGAACTCTAACGTGGAAGAGGAAAACAAAAGCCAACATTAGTGACACTCACTTTTGTCAGTAACGTTGGACCAACTAGCATTGCCTACGTTAACTTTCACGTTAAGACCATTAACGTGAAAGTTAACGTGGAGTTGAGATCAAAGAGCCAACATTAGTGACACTCACTTTTGTCACTAACGTTGGAAGATGGCATCACTACTACGTTAAGAGCCACGTTAATATAGTTAACGTGAGCTCTAACGTAGAGAATTTGGGCAATTGGAGTGTTAGTGACAAAGGTGAGTGTCACTAACGCTCTCGAAGGTGAAACACGCTTACGTTAAGAGTCACGTTAGCTACACTAACGTGAACTCTAACGTAGGAACAAAAGGCATCAAACAACATTAATGGGAAAAGTGATTCCCACTAACGTTCACGAAGGGTGATGAGCGGATAATTTATACGCTTTTTGGCACTGTTTTCAGTATGTTTTTAGTATGTTTTAGTTAGTTTTCATTATATTTTTATTAGTTTTTAGTTAAAATTCACTTTTTTGGACTTTACTATGAGTTTGTGTGTTTTTCTGTCATTTCAGGTATTTTCTGGCTGAATTTGAGGGACCTGAGCAAAAATCTGATTCAGAGACTGAAAAGGACTGCAGATGCTGTTGGATTCTGACCTCCCTGCACTCGAAGTGGATTTTCTGGAGCTACAGAAGCCCAATTGGCGCGCTCTCAACTGCGTTGGAAAGTAGACATCCTGGCCTTTCCAGAAATGTATAATAGTTTATACTTTTCCCAAGATTTGATGGCCCAAATTGGCGTTTCAAATCAGCTCAAAACTGCCCGGCATTAAACGCCGGAACTGGCACAAGAATGGGAGTTAAACGCCCAAACTGACACAAAAGCTGGCGTTTAACTCCAAGAAAAGTCTCTACACATGAAAGCTTCAATGCTCAGCCCAAGAACACACCAAGTGGGCCCGGAAGTGGATTTTTATGTCATTTACTCATTTCTGTAAACCCTAGGCTACTAGTTCTCTACAAATAGGACCTTTTGCTATTGTATTTTATCGGGGTAGCTATCTTTGAGTAGTCTTATGCTATCTTAGATCATGGGGCTGGCCTCACGGCCATGCCTAGACCTTGTTCTTATGTATTTTCAACGGTGGAGATTCTACACACCATAGATTAAGGTGTGGAGCTCTGCTGAACCTCGAGTATTAATGCAATAACTATTGTTCTTCTATTCAATTTAGCTTATTCTTGTTCTAAGATATTCATTCGCACCCAAGAAGATGATGAGTGTGATGATTATGTGACAGTCATCATCATTCTCACTTATGAACGCGTGCCTGACAATCACTCCCGTTCTACAAGCAAACAGGGCTTGAATGTTTATCTCTTAGATTCCTTAATCAGAATCTTCGTGGTATAAGCTAGAATTGATGGCGGCATTCAAGGGAATCCGGAAGATCTAAACCTTGTCTGTGGTATTCTGAGTAGGATTCAATGATTGAATAACTGTGACGAGCTTCAAACTCCTGAAGGCTGGGCGTTAGTGACAGACGCAAAAGAATCAATGGATTCTATTCCAACCTGATTGAGAACCGACAGATGATTAGCCGTGCTGTGACAGAGCGCGTTGAACATTTTCACTGAGAGGACGGGACTGTTGCCATTGACAATGGTGATGCCCAACATACAGCTTGCCATGGAAAGGAGTAAGAAGGATTGGATGAAGACAATAGGAAAGCAGAGAGACGGAATGGACAAAGCATCTCCATACGCTTATCTGAAGTTCTCACCAATGAATTACATAAGTATCTCTAGCTTTATTTTATGCTTTATTCATACATCATCCATAACCATTTGAATCCGCCTGACTGAGATTTACAAGATGACTATAGCTTGCTTCATACCAACAATCTCCGTGGGATCGACCCTTACTCGCGTAAGGTTTATTACTTGGACGACCCAGTGCACTTGCTGGTTAGTTGTGCGAAGTTGTGAAATTATGTTTAGACCATGGTATTGAGCACCAAGTTTTTGGAGCCATTACCGGGGATTGTTTGAGTTGTGCAAAGTAGAGATCACAATTTCGTGCACCAAAGGGATACAAGCCAACGTTATTGGGAAAAGTGAGTCCCAATAACGTTGGCCAAAAATTGAAAAGGCAATGTTAGTGGTAACGTTAAGACCACTAACGTTGGATTTAATGTGGATACATGAGGGTGGAACGTTAGTGGAAAAAGTGAATGCCACTAACGTTCTCGAACTCACAATGGCACTCAACATTAATCTCACTAAATACCCAAGTCTAATTCATATTTCTCTGCAAGCTGGGCCCACTAAAGATGAGAACTGCTTCAACTAAAGATCCAGAGCCCACATCCAAGACTTGAAGAACTCACTAGAAGATCAAGAGGAGTAGTATATATAGGAGTTGTTTTGAACTATAGAGAAGCTTGACACTTTTGGGAACTACTCTCTATAGATTTACTTTTCTGCACTTTTAGCATAGATTCTTCTTTTCTGCCATCTTTCATTTCTAGAGCTATGAACAACTAAACCCCTTTCATTGGGTTAGGGAGCTCTGTTGTAATTTGATGGATCAATTATAGTTTTCATTCTTCTTCTTCTTTCTTTTCTCTTGATCTTACTAGAAAGCTTTCGATCTTAATTCAATTGGTTAGTTGTCTTGGAAAAGAAACTCTCCATAATTGGATCTCCTTTGAGCCTTGGAAAAGGGATGAGGAGATCATACTAGAAATGCTTTCTCATGTTGGACCAAATTGGGGTTTGGGCGGATATAGTGACATGTAATCCTCCCAACACTTTGATTTGGAAATACATGTGGTATAATCAGTGACCACACTTCAACTCTTCCCATGAGCAATTAAATTAAGGAATTGCGCAATTGTTCAAGCTTAGAGAGATTGGATTGCCAAAGAATTGGGATCCAATCACTTAAGATTGCCAAGGAGATCAATGAATGCATTGATTGAAGAAGAGATGAGAATGAACTTGATCCGGAGAATGCAACATCTCCTGAACCCAATGATTTTCCCATTTCTGATCTTACCTATTCTTTTTACTTTCTGCCATTTAATTTCATGCTCATTACCCCAAATCCCCATTTAAGATTCTGCACTTTAATTTCTGTTATTTACTTTCCAGTCATTTAAATTTCAGCATCTCAATCTAAATTCTGTTTAGCTCAACTAGCATATTCTTCTAACTAAAGTTGCTTGACCAATCAATCCTTGTGGGATTCGACCTCACTCTATTGTGAGTTTTACTTGACGACAATTCGGTATACTTGCCGAAGAAAAATTTGTGAGAGACAATTTTTCATGCATCAAGTTTATGGCGCCGTTACCGGGGATTGATTTTGAATCAATAATGATTAAGTTTGAAGATCACTAGATTGAGCATTTTTCTATTTTTTTATTTGATTCAGTCAATTTCCTTTAGTTTGTTTTAATTTCTTCCTCACCCCCTGCACCCTCTTTAATTTTTCATTCTTTCTTTCTTTGTTAATTACAATTCTGCTCACTAACCCACTAACTGTTTGATAATTTGCATCACTCACACTAACAATTACTCTAACAAGAATAGTTTCTTCATTTTATCTCCTGTTGTGCAATCTGTCTATTGTATGACAGGGAGAAGAGAAGGAGTTTCAACATCCTTTGATTCAGAACCTAAAAGGACCTTTTGGAGACTAAGAAGGGAAGCAAGAGGGAAAAGAATTATTGGTGTTAAGAAAGAAGAGGAAGAGTATTTTGAACCCAACATGAAAGAGAATATGGAGAACAATCATGAAGAAGAAGCTCACAACCATGCTAGAGAAGGCCATGCAAACCGTGCTGTGCAAGAAAGGAGAGTTTTAGGGTCCTATATCAATCCTAATCCAGGAAACTGTGGAAGCAGCATTGAGAAGCCCACCATACATGCCAACAATTTCGAACTAAAATCCCAGCTCATCACTCTTGTTCAGAATAATTGCTCATTTGGAGGAGGTGCTCAAGAAGATCCCAATCAACATTTAACCACCTTCCTGAGGATTTGTGACACTATGAAGTCCAATAGAGTCCATCCAGATGTCTATAGGTTGCTCTTGTTCCCTTTTTCACTCAGGGACAAGGCATCCAAATGGCTTGAATCCTTCCCAAAGGAAAGCTTAACAAATTGGGAGGATGTGGTGAACAAGTTTTTGGCAAGATTTTACCCTCCTCAAAGGATCAATAAGCTGAGAGCTGAGGTGCAAACTTTCAGGCAACAAGATGGTGAGACTCTTTATGAAGCATGGGAAGGATTCAAAGACCAAACAAGAAGTGCCCACCAGAGATGTTTAATGAACGGGTTCAACTTCACATCTTCTATTAAGGTCTTTCTTATGAGTCAAAGAAGACTGTGGATCATTCATCAGGAGGCTCTCTAAACAAGAAGAAAACCATTGAAGAAGCCATAGATGTCATTGAAACAGTTGCTGAAAATGACTACTTCTATGCCTCCGAAAGAAGTAACACCAGAGGAGTAATAGAGCTGAATCACATGGATACATTGTTAGCTCAAACTAAGATGATCACCAAGCAGCTAGCAGATCTTACCAAGAAGGTGGAGGAGAACCAAGTTACAGCAGCCATCACCTCATTAACAGCTCAAAAAGGAGTAAACATAGGAGAAGAAGGTGACTGGGAGCAAGCCATTTATGTTGGAAACTCACCTAGACAAGTCCATGATCCATACTCCAAAACTTATAACTCTGGATGGAGAAATCACCCCAACTTTGGATGGGGAAACCAACAAGACCAAGGGCAAGATCAGAGATGCCACAACCTCAACTCCAATAACAATGCAACTCATCAAAACACCTCACAGAGATATTACCAACATCCATCTAACCAACCTTCTCAACCACCTAATCTCAACCCACCATCATTAACAGATGATAGGCTCTCAAAGATTGAGGCTCTACTTGAAAACTTATGCAAAGAAGTCCAAGACAACAAAGTGTTTAAGGAAGAAGTGCGAGCCAATATCAAGAACCAAGGAGAAAACATCAAGAGATTGGAGTCTCAAGTAGGGTATCTATCTCAACAAATTCCCAAACCCACTGATGGATTCCCCAGTGATACAGAGAAGAATCCAAGAGAAGAAACAAAGAAAGTGAGATGGGAAGAATGCAAAATGATAACCACAAGTGATGAGGGAAGTATGAATGGAGTAGAACACCTCCAAAATAATCAAAAGGAAGGTCAGGAGGAAGGAAGCTATACACCCCAACCTACATCCAAGGAAGAGCTAAAGAAGAAGGAGGTATTGAACCCATATGCACCATTTCCCCACAGACTTAAAGGTGGTGTAGCAGGGAGAATATATTCAAGGTTCCTTGATATGTTTGCATCCCTTGATGTAAATATACCATTCATTAAAGCCCTCCAGTAAATGCCTTTCTATATCAAGTATATAAAGGAGCTACTAGCCAGAAAAAGTCCATTGAAGGGTGGACAAACAATAAAGATGAACAGGGATTGCAGTGCTCTCATTCAACTAGGGCCACCCACAAAGAAGGAGGATCCAGGGAGTTTCCACATTCCTTGTGCCATAGGAGAAACAATGATTGACAAAGGGCTTTGTGACTTGGAGCAAGCATCAACTTAATACCTCTCTCCCTCATGAAGAAGCTTCAAATCAATGAACTAACTCCTACTGATGTAATTATTAGATTGGTTGAGAAAACTAAAAAACAAGCAATAGGAGTGGTTGAAAATGTGCTGGTGAAGGTTGGGAGCTACTATCTTCCCACAGATTTTGTTGTTCTGGAAATGGATGAGAATCCTATTTACCCCATCATTCTGGGAAGACCATTCCTAGCCACAGCCAGAGCACTCATAGATGTAGAGCGAGGAGAGCTAGTACTGAGAATACATGATGAGCAGCTCACTTTCAATGTTTTCAACCTCTCACAAGAATCAAGTCAAGAGAACAAAGAATCGAAAGAAGAGCAAAATGAAGCACTGATGCAAGAAACAAGTAGTGAAGCACAAACAACACAACTAGAAATCCCACTGGTTGGCAAGCCATGTATTCAGGAAGAACGTCATTTCAAGGTAACTCAAGGGGAGTTAAGCCCACCAGAGTCATGCAAAGCTAGCAACAAAGAGTCCTTAGAGAAAGAATCTGTAGAAAGCAAGAGAGTGTCAAGAGGTACAAAGAAGAAAGTTCCAAGGGGATGGAGAAATAAGAAAATTCCTACAGAAAATTTCTCGCCAGGTGATGAAGTGATCTCTACATATTTTCCATCTATACCACCTCACCTCCCCACTATTCCATCTCAGCTGCCTCCTGTGTACACTATCAACAAAATCTTGTCCTTAGAGCATATGGAGCTTATCAACAAAGCCAATGGACACAGGTTCACTGCAAGAGGAGAATACTTCAAGCACTATCAGTCACCTTGACAAGGACCAAACGTCAAGCTAATGACGCTAAAGAAGCGCTTCATAGGAGGCAATCCATGTTCTATACCTCCTCTCTTAAATCTCTAATAATAGTAATAAGGCAAATTCCATGGAATTTCAAATCAATTTTGACAACTAATATAAAGCTCCTCTACATGCAACGTATAGTACATGATAAGTTTGGTGTTCAAAGCACACCAAGTGAGGTTTGAACACACCCTATGAGGAAGATTTATTCCCTAAACTTGTTGCACCATGTGATCACAAACAAGTTTGGTGTACCAATGTGCATGCATGGGAAGCTTAATGGTTGATTAATTTGCATTCATGGAAAGCATTTAGTCATGTAAAAACAAAAGAAAAAAAAGAATTTTCTTTTACTAGTTCACACTTTAAATTTTCCCACCGAAAATTTCAATTAACTATTTGCAATTTCTATACGTGTATAGGGAATCAAAAAGGACATTGATGGTACTTGATAGGACAATTGAGGAAGAGAGATTCGGCCACTACACTAAGAGAATTTCACACTTGTCTTCATGGGGAATGTCCTTGGAAGTGTTGCCATGCAACATTGGGAGTGGACAATCTTGAAGACCGAACCAAGACCCCCATAAAAGAGGTGATCCTTGTGCTCATTCAATCCCAAAACCCCAACCGTCCACTATCAAATAACACTATCAATCCACACCCTTCAATCAATTGCCATCTTCCTATGTAAACCCCTTCACACACCCTCTCCGTACACAACTCAAATTCTCACCCTTTTCCACTCCCTTCTTTCGGGCATACACACATCATCCTCCACCAAAGGCTTCACATACACCCTCCTAGCCATCTTGAGAATAGCCAACACATCAACAATCTTGCATGGCATCATCAAGCTCCAAGAGACAAAAGGGGAAGGAACCCATAGAGCACCCTCCTTTTGATGAAGGGCGATTTAGAACCTTTCATCATGCACTCCAGTATGGGTGGATGACTGAAAAAGAAATCATTTATGAACTAGGCTTTCAAGTCACAAAAGCCGAGTGTCCAGAAATCACAAAGAAGGTGGAACAACGCCAATGGGAGCTCCTCACCGATCCAATCACAAGGGTGAATCCAACTCTAGTAAGAGAGTTCTATGCAAATGCAGTTAGGCAAGACAAGGCGGATGACTCATACACAAGTTTTGTGAGAGGGTCATGGTGGATTTTAGTCACATGACTATCATGAGAGTGTTGAAATTGAGAAGCATACCCTTCGAAGAGGAGAGCTATCACTCGAGAATGGACAAAAACCCCAATTATGACCAGATTATACAGGATATATGTGTGCAAGGAGCAGATTAGGAAAGAGGCCCCAAGAGGAAGCCCAAATTTATAAAAATAGGAGATCTCCTCCCTGAGGCTAAACGTTGATTCGAAATTGTAAGGAGATCCATCCTCCCAGCCGGAAACAACTCAGATGTAAACCTCAAGAGAGCAACGATGGTGCAATGTCTAATGAAGGGAAGAGAGATCAAGGCTCATGAACTCAGAGCCCAAGGCATTCGGAAGCTTGCTGAGAAGAGTGATTCTGGAGGAAAGTTGGGTTATCCCAGCACTATCTTTCGCCTTTGCAAACTGGCCAGGGTGATATTTGAGGATGAAAAGCCCGAGTGGATAAAGGTTGGTCTTCCAATCACTTATCGTCGGATGCATGCTGCTGCAACTCCACTACCTCCACGAAGGGTACGAAAGAGGCCAGCCCATCAAGCTGAAGAAGAACAATATCCACAGGAGCAAACCCAACCACCTTAAGCATGCACCAATTGTAAGAGGCTATTGATACCTTATCTAGGCAATTCATGAAAAATCAAGGGGCACAAAGGGAGTTTCAAATACAATTAATAGACCACCAAGAAGGATCACTCTCTATATGGATGGATTAGCAAGGGGAATGGCAAAAACAATTGATGGACCAGCAAATGGAACAAGGGAGACAATGGAGTGAATCCTTCCATAATCTGAATCAGAAGCAAGATCAACAACAAGAAGCCATCCAAAGGCTAACCAACATCCAAGCACATCAAGGTGCACACATCCATGAGATGCATCAAAAATAGAGAGAACAAGCAGATCTTTTCGATGAATACAGAGTATTTTCGGAAGGTGTCTACATGAGTGAGACTGGTATCATGTGAATACCCAAGCCAGTCTTGGGTACTTAGTCGGACAACTACCAGTTTTGCATCCTGGGATAACAAAACATGAAGATGTAAAGGATGAGTTAGCACAAGTGGAGCGCGAAAGGGTAGAACAAAGTCATGAATCAGTAAGGAAGGCACTAGAGGATTGGAAGATAGCCAGAATGAATCGGATGAGAAGAAGCACAAGCGGACAAAGTAAACTTAAAGAGGGCAAGGAAGCAGAAGAACATGAGAATACCAATAAGTGAAAGGTGGTGAAGTTCCTCCTTAGTTTACCTTTTTCAAAGCTTTAAATAAGGAAAATCATGTCTGAAATAGAACATGCTTCCATGGTAGCTGATGAGCAGATAATTTATACGCTTTTTGGCATTGTCTTTAGTATGTTTTTAGTATATTTTAGTTAGTTTTTAGTATGTTTTTATTAGTTTTTAGTTAAAATTCACTTTTCTGGACTTTACTATGAGTTTGTGTGTTTTTCTGTGATTTTAGGTATTTTCTGGCTGAAATTGAGGGACCTGAGCAAAAATCTGATTCAGAGACTGAAAAGGACTGCAGATGTTGTTTGATTCTGACCTCCTTGCACTCGAAGTGGATTTTCTGGAGCTATAGAAGCCCAATTTGCGCGCTCTCAACGGCGTTGGAAAGTAGACATCCTGGGATTTCCAGTAATGCATAATAGTTGATGAGCGGATAATTTGTATGCTTTTTGGCATTGTTTTTAGTATGTTTTTAGTATCTTTTAGTTAGTTTTTAGTATATTTTTATTAGTTTTTAATTAAAATTCACTTTTCTGGACTTTACTATGAGTTTGTGTGTTTTTCTGTGATTTCAGGTATTTTCTGACTGAAATTGAGGGTCTTGAGCAAAAATCTGATCCAGAGACTGAAAAGGACTGCAGATGCTGTTGGATTCTGACCTCCCTGCACTCGAAGTGGATTTTCTGGAGCTACAGAAGCCCAATTGGCGTGCTCTCAACGGCATTGGAAAGTAGACATCCTGCGCTTTCCAGCAATATATAATAGTCCATACTTTGCCCAAGATTTGATGGCCCAAACCGGCGCTCAAAGTCACCTACAGAAATTCCAGCGTTAAACGCCGGAACTGGCATAAAAACTGGAGTTAAACGCCCAAACTGGCATGAAAGCTGGCGTTTAACTCCAGAAAACGTCTCTACACATAAAAGCTTCAATGCTCAGCCCAAGCACACACCAAGTGGGCCCGGAAGTGGATTTTTCTGTCATTTACTCAATTCTGTAAACCTTAGGACACTAGTTTACTACTTATAGGATCTTTTGACATTGTATCAGTACGGGATGTGACCTTATGACATTGTACACATTTTCTTCCACAGCATGAGTTTCTAAACCCCATGGTTGGGGGTGAGGAGCTCTGCTGTGTCTTGATGGATTAATGCAATTACTACTGTTTCTTATTCAATCATGCTTGCTTCCATTCTAAGATAACACTTGTTCTTAATCCGGATGAATGTGATGATCCGTGACAATCATCATCATTCTCAACCATGAACACGTGCCTGACAACCACCTCTGTTCTATCTTAGATTGAGTAGTTATCTCTTGGGTTCTTTAATCGGAATCTTCGTGGTATAGGCAGGACCTGATGGCAGCATTCAAGAGAGTCCGGAAGGTCTAAACCTTGTCTGTGGTATTCTGAGTAGGATTCAATGATTGAATGACTGTGACGTGCTTCAAACCTGTAACCTACTGGGCGTTGGTGACAGACGCAAAAGAGTGATTCTATTCCGGTAGGGGAGGGAACCAAACCGGTGATTGGCAGCACTGTGACAGAGTGTGTGCATTAGCTTTCACTGCGCGGATGGGAGGTAGCTGCTGACAACAGTGAGACCCTACACGAGCTTGCCATGGAAGGAGACATGCGTGTTTGATGAAGAAGACAGTAGGAAAGCAGAGATTCGGAAGATGGAGCATCTCCAAACCTCAACCCATTCTCCATTACTGCAATACAAGTAACCATTACATGTTCTTTTGCTTTTTACAATCAATCCTGATAATTTCTGATATCCTGACTAAGATTTACAAGATAACCATAGCTTGCTTCAAGCCGACAATCTCCGTGGGATCGACCCTTGCTCACACAAGGTATTACTTGGACGACCCAGTGCACTTGCTGGTTAGTTGTGCGGGATTGCAAAAGTGTTATTGCAATTTCGTGCACCAAGTTTTTGGCGCTGTTGCCGGGGATTGTTCGAGTTTGGACAACTGACGGCTTGTCTTGTTGCTTAGATTAGGACTGTTTTATTTTTGTTGGTTTAGAGTCTTTTAGTTGAGTCTAGTTTCATATTCTAAGTTTGGTGTCATTTGCATGCTTTTGTCTTTCTTTTAATTTTCGATTCTTGCATGTTCTTAGTCCCTTTTTGATTCATAAAAGTTCTAAGTTTGGTGTCCCCTTTATGTTTTTCTCTTTAAAATTTTCGAAAAAAATTAGTGTTTGATTTTCTAAAATTTTAAGTTTGGTGTCTTTTTGTGTTTTTCTCTTTCCTCTTTTTAAGAATCAAATCTTTTTCATAAAAAGTTTTCAATCATATCTTCTTAATTGCTGTTTTCAAAATCTTTTTCTTTACTAATTGATTCAGTTCTCAATTTGCTCTGATCTTATTTTATTTTTGATTTTCGAATTTTATTTTATTTTTCTTTTATCTTATTTTATTTTATTTTAATTTTCTTTTTTTTTCGGCTATTTCAAAAAAAAAAAATAAACAAAATTGATCTCTTTGCAACTATTCTCATTTCCCTTTTGTCCATTATGGACTTAAGTGGAATTAATCAGTCCAAGAGGACTCTGGGGTCCTATGCCAACCCCAGTACAGCTGCATATGGGAGTAGCATCTGTGTACCTCCCATCAAAGCAAGCAGCTTTGAGCTAAACCCTCAACTCATTATCATAGTGCAGCAAAATTGCCAGTATTCCGGTCTTCCACAGGAAGAACCTACTGAGTTTCTGGCACAGTTCTTACAAATTGCTGACACAGTACATGATAAAGAGGTGGATCAGGATGTCTACAGACTATTACTGTTTCCATTTGCTGTAAAAGATCAAGCTAAAAGGTGGTTAAATAACCAACCTACAGCAAGCATAAAGACATGGAAACAGTTATCAGACAAATTCCTGAATCATTTTTACCCTCCAAAAAGGATGACACAGCTAAGGCTGGACATCCAAGGCTTTAAACAAGAGGATAATGAATCCCTTTATAATGCCTAGGAGAGGTATAGAGGTATGCTAAGAAAATGTCCCTCTGAAATGTTTTCAGAGTGGGTACAGTTAGACATTTTCTACTATGGGCTTACAGAAAAAGCTCAGATGTCTTTAGACCACTCAGCTGGTGGATCTATACACATGAGGAAAACAATTGAAGAAGCTCAAGAGTTTATAGACACTGTTGCTAGAAACCAGTATCTGTATTCTAGCAATGAGTTCGTTCCAAAGGAGGAGGTCATGGCATCAGTCACTGATCCTAATCCTCAGGAACAGATGAATGAGCTTACTCAACAGTTGCTCCTGATGACAGAACAGTTAGCAGAATTTAAAGAAATGCTCCATGATACTAAGGTTGCTAACAAGAGCATAGAACTGCAGTTGAATCAAGCAAAACAGCAAATATCTAAACAAATAACAGAAGAATGTCAAGCAGTTCAACTGAGGAGTGGGAAAACACTAAATGCCACTGCTCAAAAGAGCAAGAAGTCAATTAAGGAACAGTTGACAGAGGATGACCAAGCCACTGTTCAAAATCCCTCTGAGGACAGTAAGAGCCCAGAGAGGAATATTATTGGCGTTCAAACGCCAGAAAGGGAAGGAAAGTTGGCGTTAAACGCCCATTCCTTGCCCAATACTGGCGTTCAAACGCCAGAACAGGGAGGAAAGCTGGCGTTAAACGCCCATTCCCTGCCCAGTTCTGGCGTTCAAACGCCAGAAAAGGGGGAGAAGTTGGCGTTTAACGCCCAAACTTCATCCACTCCTGGCGTTCAAACGCCCAAGGAGAATCAGGCACCTGAGAGTTCTGATGATTATCCCCCTAACAAGGCTTCTTCAACCACTTCTGCAAGGAATAAACCTGCAGCATCTAAGGTTGAAGAATATCAAGCCAAGATGCCTTATCCTCAGAAACTCCGCAAAGCGGAACAGGATAAGCAATTTGCCCGCTTTGCAGACTATCTAAGGACTCTTGAAATAAAGATTCCGTTTGCAGAAGCACTTGAGAAAATACCCTCTTATGCTAAGTTCATGAAAGAGATCTTAAGCCATAAGAAGGATTGGAGAGAAACTGAAAAAGTGTTTCTCACTGAAGAATGCAGTGCAGTCATTTTGAAAAGCTTACCAGAAAAGCTTCAAGATCCTGGAAGCTTTATGATACCCTGCACATTAGAAGGTGCCTGCACCAAGATAGCCTTATGTGATCTTGGAGCAAGCATAAATCTAATACCTGCATCCACTATCAGAAAGCTTGGGTTGACTGGAGAAGTCAAACCAACCAGGATATGCCTCCAGCTTGCTGATGGTTCCATTAAACACCCATCAGGCATAATAGAGGACATGATTGTCAAGGTTGGGCCATTTGCCTTTCCAACTGACTTTGTGGTACTGGAAATGGAGGAGCACAAGAGTGCAACTCTCATTCTAGGAAGACCTTTCCTAGCAACTGGACGAACTCTCATTGATGTACATAAAGGGGAAGTAACCCTGAGAGTCAATGAGGATGAGTTCAAGTTGAATGCTGTGAAAGCTATGCAGCATCCAGACACACCAGAAGACTGCATGGACGTTGACATTATTGATTCTCTGGTAGAAGAGATCAATATGGCTGAAAGCCTAAAATCAGAGCTTGAGGACATCTTCAAAGATGCTCAACCTGATCAAGAAGAACTAGAGGAAGTAAAGGAATTTTCGAAAATTCCTCAGGAGGAGGATAAGCCTCCCAAACCTGAACTCAAACCTCTACCACCATCTCTGAAATATGCATTTCTGGGAGAGGGTGACACTTTTCCAGTGATTATAAGCTCTGCTTTAAATCCACAGGAAGAGGAAGCACTGATTAAAGTGCTGAGGACGCACAAGACAGCTCTTGGGTGGTCCATAAGTGATCTCAAGGGCATTAGCCCAGCTAGATGCATGCACAAGATCCTGTTGGAGGATAATGCCAAACCAGTGGTTCAACCACAGAGGAGGCTAAATCCTGCCATGAAGGAGGTGGTGCAGAAAGAGGTCACTAAATTACTAGAGGCTGGGATTATTTATCCTATTTCTGATAGCCCCTGGGTGAGCCCTGTCCAAGTTGTTCCCAAAAAGGGAGGCATGACAGTGGTTCATAATGAAAAAATGAACTGGTTCCTACAAGAACAGTCACAGGGTGGCGCATGTGTATTGACTACAGAAGGCTCAATACAGCCACCAGAAAGGATCATTTTCCTTTACCATTCATAGACCAAATGCTAGAAAGACTAGCTGGCCATGATTACTACTGCTTTTTGGATGGCTATTCAGGCTACAACCAAATTGCAGTAGATCCTCAGGACCAAGAAAAAACAGCATTCACCTGCCCTTCAGGCGTGTTTGCCTATAGAAGAATGCCTTTTCGTCTGTGCAATGCACCTGCAACCTTCCAAAGGTGCATGCTCTCTATCTTCTCAGATATGGTAGAGAAATTTCTGGAAGTCTTCATGGATGACTTCTCAGTATATGGAGACTCATTTAGCTCCTGTCTTAACCACCTATCACTTGTCCTGAAAAGATGCCAAGAGACTAACCTGGTTTTAAACTGGGAGAAATGTCACTTTATGGTGACTGAAGGAATTGTCCTTGGGCACAAAATTTCAAGCAGGGGAATAGAGGTGGATAAGGCAAAGGTAGAGGTAATTGAAAAATTACCACCACCTGCCAATGTTAAGGCAATCAGAAGCTTTCTGGGACATGCAGGATTTTACAGAAGGTTTATCAAGGATTTTTCGAAAATTGCCAAACCTCTGAGTAATCTGCTAGCTGCTGACACTCCATTTATCTTTGATAATGAGTGTCTGCAGGAATTTGAGACCCTGAAAGCTAAGTTGGTCACAGCACCAGTTATCTCTGCACCATATTGGGCATTACCATTTGAATTAATGTGTGATGCCAGTGATCATGCCATTGGTGCAGTGTTGGGACAGAGGCATAATAAACTTCTGCATGTCATTTATTATGCTAGTCGTGTTCTAAATGATGCACAGAAAAATTACACAACCACAGAAAAAGAATTACTTGCAGTGGTTTATGCCATTGACAAGTTTAGATCCTACCTAGTAGGATCCAAAGTGATTGTGTACACTGACCATGCTGCTCTTAAATACTTACTCACAAAGCAGGATTCAAAACCCAGGCTTATCAGATGGGTGTTGCTTCTGCAAGAGTTTGATATCGAAATAAGAGACAGAAAAGGGACAGAGAATCAAGTAGCTGATCATCTGTCCAGAATAGAACCAGTAGCTGGGGCGTCCCTCCCTTCTACTGAGATCTCCGAGACTTTCCCAGATGAGCAACTCTTTGCCATTCAGGAAGCTCCATGGTTTGCAGATATTACAAACTATAAAGCTGTGAGGTTCATACCCAAGGAGTACAGTTACATGCAGAGAAAGAAATTAATTTCAGATGCCAAGTACTACCTCTGGGATGAACCATATCTCTTTAAGAGATGTGCTGACGGAGTGATCCGCAGGTGTGTACCCAGAGAAGAAGCACAGAGGATCCTATGGCACTGCCATGGATCACAGTATGGAGGACACTTTGGAAGTGAGCGAACAGCCACTAAAGTCCTCCAATGTGGCTTCTATTGGCCTACTCTCTATAAAGATTCCCGAGAGTTTGTGCGTAACTGTGACAGTTGCCAAAGAGCTGGTAACCTGCCTCATGGATATGCCATGCCTCAACAAGGGATATTAGAGATAGAGTTGTTTGATGTATGGGGAATTGACTTCATGGGGCCATTCCCACCATCATACTCAAACACTTACATTCTGGTGGCAGTGGACTATGTATCTAAGTGGGTAGAAGCAGTAGCTACACCCACTAATGATACTAAGACCGTACTGAAATTCCTCCAGAAGAACATTTTCAGCAGATTTGGCGTCCCCAGAGTGCTAATCAGTGATGGGGGCACTCATTTCTGCAATAAACAGCTATACTCTGCTATGGTTAGATATGGAATCAGCCATAAAGTGGCAACTCCGTATCATCCACAGACAAATGGGCAAGCTGAAGTCTCTAACAGAGAGCTAAAAAGAATCCTAGAACGGACTGTGATAGCCCGAAGAAAGGATTGGGCAAAGAGCTTGGATGATGCTCTGTGGGCATACAGAACAGCATTCAAGACTCCTATAGGCACCTCTCCATACCAATTAGTATATGGGAAGGCCTGTCATTTGCCTGTGGAACTGGAACATAAAGCCTACTGGGCAACCAGATTCCTAAACATGGATGCACAGTTAGCTGGTGAGAAAAGACTGCTCCAGCTGAATGAGCTAGAAGAGTTCAGACTCAATGCCTTTGAAAATGCAAAAATTTATAAGGAAAAGGCAAAGAAATGGCATGACAAGAGATTGTCAACCAGAGTCTTTGAGCCAGGACAAAAAGTTCTGCTCTTCAACTCCAGGCTCAAACTGTTTCCAGGAAAGCTCAAATCCCGGTGGAGGGGTCCGTATGTGATTACAGGAGTATCACCATATGGATATGTTGAGCTTCAAGATACTGACTCTGACAAGAAGTTCATTGTTAATGGACAGAGAATCAAGCACTATCTTGACGGAAATTTTGAGCAGGAATGCTCAAAACTGAGACTTGAGTGATTCTCAGTGAAAGTCCAGCTAAAGACAGTAAAGAAGCGCTTGCTGGGAGGCAACCCAGTCATTAGGAAGTTGTATGAATTGTTCTTACAGAGGCAAGTATCAAAAATGAAGGAATTCACAGAGTTACAGAAGGATTCAGCTCAAAAAGCAGAGGAAATGAGCTTACTGGCGAAAAAAAACGCCAGTAAGAGGCATTTTGGGCGTTAAACGCCAGAATGGGTACCATTCTGGGCGTTTAACGCCAGTAATGGTACCATTTTGGGCGTTAAACGCCAGAATGGGTACCATTCTGGGCGTTTAACGCCAGGTGTGCAGCATCACTGGGCGTTCAGAAAAACGCCCAGTGAGGAAGGTTTTCTGGCGTTTAACGCCAGCCAGGGTACCTGGCTGGGCGTTAAACGCCCAAAAAGGGTGCCAAGTGGGCGTTAAACGCCAGAATGGGTACCATTCTGGGCGTTTAACGCCAGAAAGGTGGGGGGACCACATTTTCGTTTTCAACTCAAATTTTTTCAAACTTTCCTCTTTTTACCCATAATCTTCTACATAAATGCACTTCAACCTTTCATCATTCACTTTCAAATCTTCACAAATCAAAACCATTCTTCAAATCTATTTCAAAATAATCTCAAATCTTCTTCAAAAACTCACCCTTTTCTCAAATTTTTTTCAAAATCTTTTCAAATTTCCTTTCAAATCTCTCTTTTGTTTTCGAAAATCTCCTCCCCCCCACTCTATAAATGAACGTTCCTCACCCCTCCTTCCTCACACCATTCGAATATCCTCTCTCTCTCTCTCTCTCTTCTCTTCTTTCTTTTCTTTTTGCTTGAGGACAAGCAAAACCTCTAAGTTTGGTGTGCTTTTCCGTGATCACTAAGCCAAAATCTATCAAGATCATGGCTCCCATGGGAAAACAAACCAACTCAAGAGGAAAGAAAGAGACTAATCCAAGGAATCTTTGGAATGAAGAGAAGTTCTTAACCAAAGAACATGAAGACCATTATCATAAAATAATGGGTCTGAGGTCAGTGATCCCGTAAGTTAAGTTTGATCTGAAAGAAGATGAATATCCGGGGATCCAAGAGCAAATTTGAAACAGAGGATGGGAAGTTCTAACCAATCCTGAGACAAAGGTTGGAAGGAACATGGTTCAGGAATTCTACTCAAATTTGTGGCTAACAGATAAGCAGAGAATGACTGGAACTGCTTACCATACCCATAGAACCATGGTCAGAGGGAAAGTTATATACTTCCATCTGGACAAAATAAGAGAAATATTCAAGTTGCCTCAACTACAAGATGATCCTGATTCCTTTAATAGGAGGATGGTGAGAGTAGATAAGGGGTTGGATCAAGTTCTAGAGGACATATGCCTCCCTGGAACTAAGTGGATAACCAATTCTAAGGGTGTCCCAAACCAACTCAAGAGGGGAGACCTCAAGCCAATTGCAAGAGGTTGGCTAGACTTCATTGGGCGTTCCATATTGCCCACTAGCAACCGTTCTGAGGTCACCATCAAGAGAGCAGTGATGATTCATTGCATTATGCTTGGAAAAGAAGTGGAGGTTCATCATGTGATTGCTTGTGAGATCTACACCATTGCAAATAAGAATTCCACTGAGGCCAAACTGGCTTACCCAAGCTTGATTTCCTTGCTCTGTAAAGAGGCTGGGGTGAAGATGGGAGTAGATGAGTTCATACCCATTGAACACCCAATCACCAAGAAGTCAATGGAAGGACAAGTGCAAGACAACTCCATCAAGAGGAGGGCGCAGGAATTCCTCCCTGAATTCCCAAGAATTGACTACTGGTCCAGCCTAGAAGCATCTATTAACAAGCTGCAAGAGACTATGGAGCAACTGAAGGAAGAACAGCAGAATCAGAACTGCATGCTCTGCAAATTGCTGAAGGAACAAGAGAAGCAGGGGCGTGAACTCCAAGAGCTGAAACGCCAAAAGCTCTCCTCTCAAGCTGAGGGAGCATCCACTTCTCAAAATCAAGGTTGTTGAGTCCTAACTCTGTGAAAACCTCTATCATTAGTATCCTATTGTTTTCGTTTTTTTTATTTTGTTTCATCTTATATTTATTTTTGAGTCTTGTTCTTAATTCATAATTAATAAAATTAAAGTTATGCCTTAAAGATATGAATGTCCTATGAATCCATCACCTCTCTTAAATGAAAAATGCTTTAATCACAAAAGAACAAGAAGTACAGGATTTCGAAATTTATCTCTGAAACTAGTTGAATTAGTTTGATGTGGTGACAATACTTTTTGTTTTCTGAATGAATGCTTGAACAGTGCATATGTCTTTTGAATTTGTTGTTTTTAAGAATGTTAAATTTGTTGGCTCTTGAAAGAATGAGGAGAAAGAGAACTGTTATTGAGGATCTGAAAAATCATCAAATTGATTCTTGAAGCAAGAAAAAGCAGTGAAAAAAAAATTCGAAAAAAAAAGAGAAGAGAAAAAGAAAGAAAAAGAAAAAGAAAGGAATAAAGTTGTGATCCAAGGCAACAAGAGTGTGCTTAAGAACCCTGGACACCTCTAATTGGGGACTTTAGCAAAGCTGAGTCACAATCAAAAAAAGGTTCACCCAATTATGTGTCTGTGGCATGTATGTATCCGGTGGTAATACTGGAAGACAGAGTGCTTTGGGCCACAGCCAAGACTCATACACTAGCTATGTTCAAGAATCAATATACTTAACTAGGAGAATCAATAACACTATCTAAGTTCTGAGTTCTTATAGATGCCAATCATTCTGAACTTCAAAGGATAGAGTGAGATGCCAAAACTGTTCGGAGGCAAAAAGCTACTAGTCCCGCTCATCTGATTGGAGCTATGTTTCTTTGATATTTTGGAGTCTATAGTATATTCTCTTCTTTTTATCCTATTTTGATTTTCAGTTGCTTGGGGACAAGCAACAATTTAAGTTTGGTGTTGTGATGAGCGGATAATTTGTATGCTTTTTGGCATTGTTTTTAGTATGTTTTTAGTATCTTTTAGTTAGTTTTTAGTATATTTTTATTAGTTTTTAATTAAAATTCACTTTTCTGGACTTTACTATGAGTTTGTGTGTTTTTCTATGATTTCAGGTATTTTCTGACTGAAATTGAGGGTCTTGAGCAAAAATCTGATCCAGAGACTGAAAAGGACTGCAGATGCTGTTGGATTCTGACCTCCCTGCACTCGAAGTGGATTTTCTGGAGCTACAGAAGCCCAATTGGCGCGCTCTCAACGGCATTGGAAAGTAGACATCCTGGGCTTTCCAGAAATATATAATAGTCCATACTTTGCCCAAGATTTGATGGCCCAAACCGGCGCTCAAAGTTACCTACAGAAATTCCAGCGTTAAACGCCGGAACTGGCATAAAAACTGGAGTTAAACGCCCAAACTGGCATGAAAGCTGGCGTTTAACTCCAGAAAACGTCTCTACACATAAAAGCTTCAATGCTCAGCCCAAGCACACACCAAGTGGGCCCGGAAGTGGATTTTTCTGTCATTTACTCAATTCTGTAAACCTTAGGACACTAGTTTACTACTTATAGGATCTTTTGACATTGTATCAGTACGGGATGTGACCTTATGACATTGTACACATTTTCTTCCACAGCATGAGTTTCTAAACCCCATGGTTGGGGGTGAGGAGCTCTGCTGTGTCTTGATGGATTAATGCAATTACTACTGTTTCTTATTCAATCATGCTTGCTTCCATTCTAAGATAACACTTGTTCTTAATCCGGATGAATGTGATGATCCGTGACAATCATCATCATTCTCAACCATGAACACGTGCCTGACAACCACCTCTGTTCTATCTTAGATTGAGTAGTTATCTCTTGGGTTCTTTAATCGGAATCTTCGTGGTATAGGCAGGACCTGATGGCAGCATTCAAGAGAGTCCGGAAGGTCTAAACCTTGTCTGTGGTATTCTGAGTAGGATTCAATGATTGAATGACTGTGACGTGCTTCAAACCTGTAACCTACTGGGCGTTAGTGACAGACGCAAAAGAGTGATTCTATTCCGGTAGGGGAGGGAACCAAACCGGTGATTGGCAGCACTGTGACAGAGTGTGTGCATTAGCTTTCACTGCGCGGATGGGAGGTAGCTGCTGACAACAGTGAGACCCTACACGAGCTTGCCATGGAAGGAGACATGCGTGTTTGATGAAGAAGACAGTAGGAAAGCAGAGATTCGGAAGATGGAGCATCTCCAAACCTCAACCCATTCTCCATTACTGCAATACAAGTAACCATTACATGTTCTTTTGCTTTTTACAATCAATCCTGATAATTTCTGATATCCTGACTAAGATTTACAAGATAACCATAGCTTGCTTCAAGCCGACAATCTCCGTGGGATCGACCCTTGCTCACGCAAGGTATTACTTGGACGACCCAGTGCACTTGCTGGTTAGTTGTGCGGGATTGCAAAAGTGTTATTGCAATTTCGTGCACCAATAGTCCATACTTTGGCCGAGATTTGATGGCCCAAACCGGCGTTCCAAATCAGCTCAAGAATGCCCGGCGTTAAACGCCGGAACTGGCACAAGAATGGGAGTTAAACGCCCAAACTGGCACAAAAGCTGGCGTTTAACACCAAGAGAAGTCTCTACACAAAAATGCTTCAATGCTCAGCCCAAGCACACACTAAGTGGGCCCGGAAGTGGATTTTTATGTCATTTACTCATTTCTGTAAACCCTAGGCTACTAGTTCTCTACATATAGGAACTTTTACTATTCTATTTTCATCTTTTGATCATTTTCGATCTTAGGATCATCTTTTGATCATTTTCGATCTTAGGATCATCTTTGGATGCCTAGTTCTTAGATTATTGGGAGGCTGGCCTCACGGCCATGCCTAGACCTTGTTCTTATCTATTTTCAACGGTGGAGTTTCTACACACCATAGATTAAGGTGTGGAGCTCTGCTGTACCTCGAGTATTAATGCAATTACTATTGTTCTTCTATTCAATTCAGCTTGTTCTTATTCCAAGATATTCATTCACACTCAAAAACTTGATGAATGTGATGATTATGTGACGCTCATCATCATTCTCACTTATGAACGCGTGCCTGACAACCACTCCCGTTCTACAAGCAAAGAAGGCTTGAATGTTTATCTCTTGGATTCCTTAATCGGAATCTTCGTGGTATAAGCTAGAATTGATGGCGGCATTCAAGAGAATTCGGAAGGTCTAAACCTTGTCTGTGGTATTCTGAGTAGGATTCAATGATTGAATGACTGTGACGAGCTTCAAACTCCTGAAGGCTGGGCGTTAGTGACAGACGCAAAAGAATCAATGGATTCTATTCCAACCTGATTGAGAACCGACAGATGATTAGTCGTGCCGTGACAGGGTGCGTTGAACATTTTCACTGAGAGGACGGGACTGTAGCCACTGACAATGGTGATGCCCAATATACAGCTTTCCATGGAAAGGAGTAAGAAGGATTGGATGAAGACAGTAGGAAAGCAGAGAGACGGAAAGGACAAAGCATCTCCATTCGCTTATCTGAAATTCTCACCAATGAATTACATAAGTATCTCTATCTTTATGCTTTATTCATATATTATTCATAACCATTTGAATCTGCCTGACTAAGATTTACAAGGTGACCATAGCTTACTTCATACCAACAATCTCCGTGGGATCGACCCTTACTCGTGTAAGGTTTATTACTTGGACGACCCAGTGCACTTGCTGGTTAGTTGTGCGAAGTTGTGATAAAGAGTTGAGATTGCAATTGAGCGTACAATGTTGATTGCGCCATTGATGATCACAATTTCGTGCACCAAGTTTTTGGCACCGTTGCCGGGGAATTAAATGTCCTAACTATAGTTTCGCATTTGTTCCCTGCAATAACAGTGCCAAGTTTTGATCCGGCAACAACACCAAGTTTTTGGCGCCGTTGCTGGGGATTGTTTCGAGTTTGGACAAATGACGGTTCATCTTGTTGCTTAGATTAGGTATTTTTCAGAATTCTTAAAAATGAATTCTAGTGTTTCAAGGTGATGTTCTTATCATCACCAAAGCTGATTGATTCTCATCAATTTAGCTCTTGAATGCAATGTCCCGCTGAAGCTTGGCTAGCCATGTCTAATTCCTTTAGACTAAAGTTTTAGACTAACATTGCATGATTCCTGGAATTCTTATTAAGAATTTTGATACCTTTATTTTCTTTTCCACTTAATTTTTGAAAAATCCAAAAAAAATTACAAAATCATAAAAACAAAAAATATTCTCATGTTTCTTGTTGAGTCTAGTGTCAATAGTATACAAACTTCTAAGTTTGGTGTCCTGCATGCATTGTTTATTTGATCTTAGTTGCATTTTGATTATTCCTCATTATTAAAAATCCAAAAATATTTTTAATTTGTGTCTTTTCAAGTCAATAATACAGAGAATTGAAGATTCAGAACATACAGCAGAGGAATTATACAGAAAAAGCTGGGCGTTCAAAACGCCCAGTGAGGAAGGCAAACTAGCGTTTAAACGCCAGCCAGGGTGCCTGGCTGGGCGTTTAACGCTCAAAAGGGTAGAGCTTTGGGTGTTAAACGCCAGAATGTGCACCATTCTGGGTGTTTAACGCCAAGATGGCACAAGAGGGAAGATTCTGTTTTCAATTCAATTTTTTTTCAAGTTTTCAAAATTTTTCAAAATCAAATCTTTTTCAAATCATATTTTTTCAATCAAATCTTTTTCAAAATCAATTTCTTTCCATTTTCAAAAATATTTGCTATCAATTAATGATTCGATTCAACATTTCAAGTATGTTGCCTTTTCTGTTGAGAAAGGTTTTGTTCCGAGGGTTACCTGAAACGTGTAGCTCGGTCGTCTGGCAAGACCCGAGGTAGGGGTTCCGTGACCCGAGCTTGGTGTGCTGAGCGGCGGGGGGTTGTACCTGCAATGACACTCCGATGCTTAAGTTAGCATGGGTCCAAGCAGATATTGAGTATAATTAGAGTATGAGTTATACCTGGGTGCTCCAGTGTATTTATAATGGTGAGATGTGGCCTCCTGTGGATAGGATAAGTTAGTTATCTTATCTTTATCTTTAAGTGAGGTCATCTTATCTTCAAGGGAACCGCCTTTATCTTTCTGGGCTTTTAACCGCCTTTAGATTGGGCTATGTTCCTTCGTTTTGGGCCTTTCTTCTTTATTTGTCCGAGGTCCGACCTCAGGCGTGGGCCTTTGGGACGAGGTCGGACCTTCTGCGAACTTCCCGAGTTTGGAGAGCTCGGTCAGGGTATGAACAGTGCCCCTGTCCGAGTTCGTCCTTTTGAGAGGTCGAGCTCGGGCATTAGTCGTTCTTTTCAAAATTTGAAAATGGCCGTTTCAGCATTTATTGCTTTTTACCGTTTCTCCTCGATTTCCGTTCGGGCTCTGTGAAGGCATTATTTATTTGCCCCTTTCCTCATTTTCTTTGTTTATTCTGTTCCCTTTCCCTTTTTCTGGGTTTTTCGCCGCCTCTCTTTCGAGCATCTTCCTTCTTTCTCTCTGTTCTTCTTCTCCGATTCTTTCTGTGCGTTGTTTTTCGGGGTTTCCTCTGCGCCGCTGTTTTCGTTCTTCTTGCATCGGAGCTCGTCGTCTTCTTCCTTTCTCCCAGGTTTGTTTCTTGTCTTTACTTTTGCTGTGCACATATGCTGGGGTTGCCCCGGAAAGAGGCGCCGCCATTGCTTTGGTTGTTTGTATGTGGGGGGGGCTCTTTTCTCTTGGTACTTTGTTTTCGGGTTACTGCATTTTTCTTCTAAAAGAACTTTTGTTTTCTTGCTTCTGCTGAATGGGTTTTTTGCTGTCTGCCTATTACGTGATTTTTGGCTTGCTGTTGTATTCTTCTTTGTAGGCAAGATTTTTTATGTCTCGAAAGGTGTTTCAAGCAATGTCGACCAAGATTCCGAGTGGTCTTGGTTGGGTAGATCCTGTTCCTCTAAGGGTCCCTTCTGTTGTAGATTCTGAGTATCTAGTTAGGTTCCGTAGGGAGTGTAGTATTTGTGAGAACAGGGAGTCTGAGCGGGATTATGAGCTAGTAGCCCCGGAGTCCGAGGAGAGAGTGTGCTTCCCGCCTTTAGAAAGTTCCGAGAAGCTATTCTTTTATGCTTACGATTGTTTTTTCTCTAAGCTGGGTGTACGACTTCCTTTTACCGACTTGGAGTCCGAGGTCCTTTGGTCTTGTAACCTTGCCCCTACGCAACTCCATCCAAATTCTTGGGCGTTTTTAAAGCTGTTTCAACTTTTGTGTCAGTTTTTGGGCGTCTCCCCTTCTGTTTCTCTTTTTTCCTATCTGTTCGCGTTGACGAAGCCGGGGTCGGGTGCTGGGAAGGTGTCTTGGGTCTCTTTTAGGGCTAACCAGGGGAAGAAGTTTTGTACCTTGTATGATGAGCCGTTTCATGATTTCAAGAACTACTATTTCAAGGTCCGGGCTGCTGGAGATGTCCGACTTTTCTTTCTAGATGAGAGTGGGGAGCCTTCTTTTCCTCTTTGTTGGCAGGAGAATGTAGTGTCGGTTAAGTATACTTTTGAGAGTCTAGATGAGGTAGAGCAGGCTTTTGCGGGTGTGTTGAGCAGTTTATGGGGTCGGGCACCTCACTTTGACACGAAGAAAATGTTGGGAGATCCAAGCCTTCTCCGTTCCGAGTTAGGTAGTTCCCGACCTCTCCGAGCTTCATCCTTTTAGTATTTTGCCTGTTTTGGTGGAATTCCTGTTTGTGATAATCCCTTTCTTTTTGTTTCTGCAGAGATGTCTTCTCAGGCGGATTCCATGAAGTTTCTTCGTCGGTCGAAGAAGTCTGCGGCTGCTCGGAATATCGAGGCTGAGGTTTCTGCCCGATCTTCTCCACAGAAGACTACCGTGGGTGTTCAGACTCGGTCGAAGACCATTCCGACTCCTCAGTTCCGAGCTATAACTCAAGATCCTCCGACCTTCGGACCCGGTCACCTTTCCCCGTCTTCGACCTCGGGTCCTCCCCCCAAGAAACAGAAGACCTCTCAAGAGCTTGCTGGTTTCAATGATAAGGATTTTGACGCTCTTGGTTGGATTGAGCAGCACATTCTCCCCCAGACCTTTATTTCTACTGATGATGCGTCTATGGAGCATCACTTTCAGTATATGGCGCGGAGCTGTGTTCGGATGGCTAGTCTTCATGCCGCTATTGCTCGGGAGTTCAAGAAAGCTCCCCTTGGGGCGACCAGCTCCCGACTTGAGAAGGCACGGTCTGAGCTTGATAAGATTAGTCAACTGAAGGCTGCCAGGATTACTGAGCTGGAGGCCTCTTTGGAGGAAGAGAAAACTAGGGCCACCGCGGCTGTGGCGGCGGCGAAGACATCTGAGGAGATGGCGAGGGTGGCGACGGAGAACTATACTAAGCTGTATGCCGAGCTTGTGGAGACGAAGGAGAAGTTGCAGTATGCTCGGGATGATTTTTACGAGCTGGAAGATAATGTGGCCAAGGGTATGGATGCTATGTTTGTGAATTTGAGGGATCAGGTCCGGGTTCTTGCTCCCGACCTGGATCTGAGCTTATTCAGTACGGAAAACATTGTTGTGGAGGGAAAGATTGTTCCTGCTCCTGCCGAGGATGAGGTTCCGGTGTCCGACCACAAGGCTCCGGTGTCCGACCCCGAGGTTCCGGTTGTGAACCCGACTTCACCTTTGGCTGAGGATAGATCTGGTGTGGAGGTTTCAAACCGGGATGACGTTGCCGTCGATGCAGTCCCGATATCTATGTTTCAGCCTGCTGTCGATGTGGAGTCCGGAAAGGGCCTCGATCCTCTGTAGTCTTGTATTTTTTGGTGTTTTGCCCGATCTGTGGGCTCTTTTGTTTTTGGATGGTTTCTGTTGAACACTTTGGACACCTTTTGTTTTATTTAGCTACTTGTAGTAACTTTATTATGCGGTGTTTTTTGTTCGCGCTTGACTTTTTGTTTCCGCTTTTGTGCTTTTTAGTCGTTTTCGGATAACAACTTTTTAGCTAGCGTTTTGACTTCTTGTTTTCGCTTTTGTGCTTTTTAGTTGTTTTTGATTAACAACTTTTTAGCTAGCGTTTTGACCTCTTACTTTCGCTTTTGTGCTTTTTAGTTGTTTTCGATTAACAACTTTTTAGCTAGCGTTTTGACTTCTTACTTTCGCTTTTGTGCTTTTTAGTTGTTTTTGATTAACAACTTTTTAGCTAGCGTTTTGACTTCTTACTTTCGCTTTTGTGCTTTTTAGTTGTTTTCGATTAACAACTTTTTAGCTAGCGTTTTGAAACTTCTTTCGATTTCGTTCTTTTCGCTTGTACTTTTTAGTTGCTTTTTCTAAAGCAACTTTTTTAGTAAGCGTTTTTCGAAATCTTGGTTCTTGCCGTTTTAAGGCTTCTTTCTTGGGCCGAGCTTTTTCTCGGACATCGGGTGCTCGAGTACCTCCTTTTTGTTAGGTCCGACTTTGTCGTTGGTCGGTTCTTCTGAGTTATTTCTGTAATCTCTTTTTATTTGGCTTTTTGAGCCATTTTAGAGTTACTTTATAACTTTTCCCTTTGTTGGGTCCGACTTCGTCGTTTGGTCGGCCTTTTTAAGTTATTTTTGTAACCTCTTTTTTATTTGGCTTTTCGAGCCATTTTCAGGGTTACTTTATAACTTCTCACATTAATTTGAACCTCGTCGCTTTATCTTTGCCGACCTTGTATGGTCTTTTGGCAAATGATTTTTTGCGTTTTGCCGAGCATAAATTAATGCGCCTTGGTGGGGTACTTTCTAGGATTTGCTTCATCATGAGGAAGAGAAAATAGAGAAATTTGATTAGTATTAAAAAAGAAAGAATATTTACAAAGTGTTTACCCTTTAGGTCGGGTATCCTGCTTAACCGGGTGTCTCATTAAAAAACCCTTGTAGGGAAAAAGAGTACACCTCGGGTTAAGTTTTTCTAGCTGTAGTACCGTCTTAGATTACAGGCGTGCCAGGTCCTGGGCAGCTCATTGCCTTCTAGGTCGGATATTTTGTAGTAGCCTGTCCCTAAGACTTCTGTTACCTTGTAGGGCCCTTTCCAATTTGCGGCTAGCTTTCCTTCTCCCGACTTTTGTGTTCCGATGTCATTTCGGATTAGAGTCAGGTCGTGAATGGAGAAGCTTCGCTTTATTACCTTTTGATTGTATCTGAGGGCCGTTCGCCGTTTTAAGGCTTCTTCTCGAATCCGAGCTCTTTCTCGGACCTCGGGGAGGAGGTCGAGTTCTTCCCTTTGTGCCTGCGGGTTATCTTTTTCGTTGTAGAAGATGGTTCTAGGTGACCCTTCCTCTATTTCAATAGGAATCATCGCCTCCATTCCATAAGCTAGTCGGAATGGCGATTCTCCCGTTGTAGAGTGTGGGGTTGTCCGATATGCCCATAGCACCTGGGGGAGCTCTTCGGCCCATGCCCCTTTGGCCTCTTGGAGTCTTCGTTTTAACCCGGCCAAGATGATTTTATTTGCAGCTTCTGCTTGCCCGTTGGCTTGTGGGTGCTCGACTGATGTGAATTGCTGTTTGATTTTTAGTTCGGCCACCAATTTCTGAAAACTTGTGTCCGTGAATTGTGTTCCATTGTCTGTTGTGATGGAGTAGGGGACTCCGAACCTTGTGACAATGTTTTTGTATAGGAATTTGCGGCTTTTCTGAGCCGTAATGGCGGCTAAGGGTTCAGCTTCGATCCACTTCGTGAAGTAGTCGACCCCTACTATGAGGTATTTGACTTGCCCCGGTCCTTGTGGAAACGGGCCGAGTAGGTCGAGTCCCCATTTTGCGAAGGGCCATGGCGCAGTGATGCTGATAAGGTCTTCGGGCGGTGCCTTGTGAAAATTGGCGTGTTTTTGGCAGGGGGGGCATATTTTCACAAACTCTGTCGCGTCTCTTTGTAAGGTCGGCCAGTAGAACCCGGCCCTGACTACTTTCTTGGATAGTGCCCGAGCTCCGAGATGGTTCCCACACATGCCTTCGTGGACTTCTTCGAGGACGCCCTTTGTTTCTGAGGTCGGAACGCACCTAAGGAGGGGGTTTGAGAATCCTCTTCTGTATAATACGTCGTGAATTAGCGTATAATTCTTGGGCGTCCTTTGTAAGCCTTTTAGCTTCTTTTCTTTCTATGGGGAGAGTTCCTGACTTCAGGTAGTTGAGTATGGGGGTCATCCATCCTTGCTGTTGGTTGGATATATTTAACGTTTCTTCCTCTCTTAGCACGGAGGGAGATTGTAGGGTTTCTTGGAGAAGACTTCTGTTGTTGCCTCCGGGCTTGGTGCTAGCGAGCTTCAAGAAGGCGTCTGCCCGGGCATTTTGTTCCCGAGGTATGTGCTGGATTTGTATTTCCGGGAAGTGTCGTAATTGTGCCTGTGTTTGATCCAGGTATTTTTTCATAGTAGGGTCTTTGGCCTGGTAACTTCCATTTACTTGTGATGTGACGACCTGGGAGTCGCTGAAGATCGTGATTCTCTGGGCTCCGACCTCTTCGGCTAGCTTTAGTCCTGCTAGTAGGGCCTCGTATTCGGCTTGGTTGTTTGAAGCCTGGAACTCGAATTTTAAGGACAGCTCTATCCGTGTTCCTTGGTCGCTTTCGAGTATAACACCGGCTCCGCTTCCTGTTTTGTTTGAGGACCCGTCGACATACAGATTCCACGAGAGTGGGGTTCCCGGGGTCCCAGTATATTCTGCGATGAAGTCGGCTAGATATTGAGATTTTATGGCAGTCCGGGCTTCATAGTGGAGGTCGAACTCGGACAGTTCCACCGCCCATTGTAGGATTCGTCCTGCCATGTCTGTTTTTTGTAGGATGTGTCTCATGGGTTGGTTCGTCCGGACTTTGATGGTGTGGGCTTGAAAGTAGGGACGGAGCCTCCGAGCCGTGAATACTAGGGCGTAGGCGAATTTCTCTATTTTCTGATAGTTTAATTCGGCCCCTTGTAGTGCCTTGCTTACGAAGTATATGGGGTGTTGTCCTTGGTCATTTTCTCGTATTAATGCTGAAGCAACTGCCCGATGTCCGACCGAGAGGTATAATACGAGCTCTTCCCCTTTTAAAGGTCGGGTTAGGATTGGTGGCTGCCCGAGGAATTCCTTGAATTCTTGGAAGGCTTTTTCGCACTCCGGGGTCCATGAGAAGGGTTTCCCTTTCTTTAGGAGTGAGTAGAGAGGTAGTGATTTTATCGCTGATCCTGCCAAGAATCTTGATAGGGCGGCTAGCCTTCCATTTAGTTGTTGTACTTCTTTGACACACGTCGGGCTCTTCATTTTGAGTATCGCTTGGCATTTGTCCGGGTTTGCTTCGATGCCTCTTTGAGTCAGCATGAAGCCTAAGAACTTTCCGGCTTCTGCGGCGAAGGTGCACTTGGTCGGGTTAAGTCTCATGTTGTGTTTCCTGAGGGTGCCGAAGACACTTGTGAGGTCGGGAACCAAGTTTCTGTCTTCTTGTGTCTTTACCAGCATATCGTCGACGTACACTTCTAGTTGTAGCCCGATGTGCTCTGAGAATACTTTGTTCATTAGCCTCTGGTAGGTTGCCCCGGCGTTCTTCAGCCCGAAGGGCATTACTACGTAGCAGTAGTTTGCCCTTGGGGTTATGAACGAGGTCTTTTCTTGGTCGGGTCCGTACATCGGGATTTGATTGTATCCCGAGTATGCATCCATGAAGGAGAGATATCTGTAGCCTGAGGCTGCGTCGACTAAGGCGTCGATGTTTGGTAGTGGATATGGGTCTTTGGGGCAGGCTTTGTTGAGATCCGTGTAATCGACGCACATCCTCCATTTTCCGTTGGGCTTTTTTACCAGGACCACGTTTGCGAGCCATAGGGGATATTTTACTTCCCTAATGAATCCCGCATCTAGCAGTGCTTGTACCTGTTCTTCTATTGCCTGCATGCGCTCGGGTCCGAGCTTCCGGCGTCTCTGTTGGACGGGTCTGGATCCCGGGTATACTGATAGCTTATGGCACATCAGGTCGGGACTTATGCCTGGCATGTCGGAGGCCTTCCAGGCGAAGAGGTCGGAATTCTCCCTTAAGAGGGTTATGAGTTCCTCCTTTAGGCCTGCTTCGAGGTTTGCTCCAATGTTTGTTACTTTTTCAGGTGTGTTCCCGATTTGGATCCTTTCGGTTTCTCCCTCTGGTTGTGGCCGAAGGTCTTCTCGGGTTTGAACTCGCCCGAGTTCTATTGTGTTGACTTCTTTCCCTTTTAGGCTTAGGCTTTCGTTGTAGCATCGCCGTGCTAGCTTTTGGTCGCCCTTTAGGGTAGCGATTCCTTTTGTGGTAGGGAACTTCATACAGAGGTGTGGGGTCGAGACTATAGCTGCCAGTCTGTTTAAGGTTGGTCGCCCAATGAGGGCATTGTATGCTGAAGTGACGTCGACTACAATGTAGTCGATGCTTAATGTTTTAGATTGCTCGCCTCTTCCAAAGGTAGTGTGTAGCGAGATGTATCCTAAGGGATGGATCGGGGTGTCCCCTAGCCCAAATAGGTCGGTGGGATAGGCTTTTAGCTCTTTTTCCTCAAGTCCGAGCTTGTCGAAGGCCGCTTTGAACAGGATATCTGCTGAGCTTCCCTGGTCAATCAGGGTTCGATGTAAGTTGGCGTTTGCTAGAATAACGGTGATCACCATTGGATCGTCGTGCCCGGGTATTATCCCTTGAGCATCCTCTCGGGTAAATGAGATAGTGGGTAACTCGGGCAGGGGACTGTCTTCTCGGACATGATAGATTTCTTTGAGGTGTCTTTTTCGCGAGGATCTGGATGCTCCTCCGCCTGCGAAACCTCCATTTATCATGTGAACGTGTCTTTCAGGGGTTCGCGGGACTTGTTCGGCCCGACCTTCATTGTCTCCTCGTCTTCTCTTCCTGGTCTCTTCTCCTTTCTCTGCTATGTATCTGTCGAGCTTTCCTTCTCTGGCTAGCTTTTCTATAACATTCTTTAGGTCGTGGCAGTCGTTGGTAGAATGACCGTAGAGCTTGTGATATTCGCAGTATTCGGACCGATCTCTCCCCGCTCTTTTGTGTTTTAGAGGTCGGGGTGGTGGGATCTTTTCGGTGTGGCATACTTCTCTGTAGATGTCTACCAGGGAGACTCGGAGGGGGGTATAGTTGTGGTACTTCCGTGGCTTGTCCGAGTTGGGTTCTTCTTTCTTCTTCTGTTCTCGATCTCGATCTCGGAGTGGGTAGGTTGATTCCTTCCTAGAAGAGTCTCTTAGCTGGGAGGTTTCCTCCATATTGATATATTTTTCTGCCCGCTCCTGCACCTCGTATAGGGAGGTCGGGTATCGTTTGGAGAGGGATTGGCTAAACGGTCCTTCCTTTAGGCCGTTTGCCAATCCCATGATAGCTGCTTCAGTGGGAAAGTGTTGTATGTCCAGGCAGGCTTTGTTGAATCGCTCCATGTATTCTCGGAGAGTTTCTTGGTTACCTTGTTTGATCCCGAGTAGACTGGGGGCATGTTTTGCCTTGTCCTTTTGAATGGAGAACCTTGTTAGGAATTTCTTAGTTAGGTCTTCGAAGCTGGTGATTGATCTCGGTGGCAGGTTGTCGAACCACCTCATGGCTGACTTGGTGAGAGTGGTGGGGAAGGCTTTGCACCGAATCGCGTCGGAGGCGTCGACTAGGTACATTCTGCTTCTGAAGTTGCTGAGGTGGTGACTTGGATCGGTGGTGCCGTCGTAGAGATCCATATCGGGTGGTTTGAAGTTTCGCGGTACCTTCTCCTTCATGATCTCTTTTGTGAAGGGATCATGATTGTCTTCGGGGGTGGTGTCGCGTTCTGTTCGATCTTTCAGGTTGGCCTCTATTTTTCGTAGTTTTTCTTCTAATTCTCTGCGCTTGCGAGCCTCCCTTCTCAGATCTTGTTCGGTTTTTTTTTGCTTCTTTATGTCCTCTTCGAGTTGTTTCAGTCGATTTTGTTGTGCCCGGACTGCTTCTAGAATTTCCGAGCTCTTTTCTCTTTCGGGATTTTGTGGATCTTTGTTTGGGAGTGATGTACTTGGGCGATTCTGTTTGTTTCCTCCTGGAGTGCGTGGTGATAGAGGGCTGTCCGGTCGTTCTCCGGTGTCAATTTCCTCCTCTTGTTCCGGAGCAGCGTGGTCATTGTTGAGAGGATCGTCCGCCATGGTAAAGGGATGACTTCCAGGTCCCCGGCAACGGCGCCAATGTTCCGAGGGTTACCTGAAACGTGTAGCTCGGTCGTCTGGCAAGACCCGAGGTAGGGGTTCCGTGACCCGAGCTTGGTGTGCTGAGCGGCGGGGGGTTGTACCTGTAATGACACTCTGATGCTTAAGTTAGCATGGGTCCAAGCAGATATTGAATAGAATTAGAGTATGAGTTATACCTGGGTGCTCCAGTGTATTTATAATGGTGAGATGTGGCCTCCTGTGGATAGGATAAGTTAGTTATCTTATCTTTATCTTTAAGTGAGGTCATCTTATCTTCAAGGGAACCGCCTTTATCTTTCTGGGCTTTTAGCCGCCTTTAGATTGGGCTATGTTCCTTCGTTTTGGGCCTTTCTTCTTTATTTGTCCGAGGTCCGACCTCAGGCGTGGGCCTTTGGGACGAGGTCGGACCTTCTGCGAACTTCCCGAGTTTGGAGAGCTCGGTCAGGGTATGAACAGGTTTAATGTTTGAATCATATCTTTTCTTGATAGCCAAGTCATTAATTTTTAAAATCAAATCTTTTTAAATTGTTTTTCAAATCATATCTTCTCAATCACATCTTTTTAAAACCATAACTTTTCCAGCATATATTTTTCTCACATCTTTTTCAAAATAGTTTTCAATCATATCTTTTTAATTTCTAATTTCAAAATATTTTTCAAAAATCACTTGATTTTTTTTCCAATCTAAGTTTTCGAAAATCAATTACTATTTTTCAAACTATTTTTTTTAAAATATTTTACTTTATTTTCGAAAATTTCTTCCCCTCTTCCCACATCCTTCTATTTATGGACTAACACTCCTCCTTAATGCACAATTCGAACTCCATCTTTCTTGATAAGTTCGAATTCTCTACTTCTTCCTTCTATTTTTCTTTTCCTCTGACACTTCAAGGAATCTCTATACTGTGACATAGAGGATTCTATATTTTCTTGTTCTCTTCTCTTTCATATGAGCAGGAGCAAAGACAAAAGCATTCTTGTTGAGGCTGACCCTGAACCTTAAAGGACCTTGAAGCAAAAGCTAAGAGAAGCTAAGGCACAACTCTCTGTAGAGGACCTAACAGAAATCTTCAAAGAAGAAGAACCCATGGCAGCCGACAACAACAACAATGCCAACAATGCAAGGAAGGTGCTGGGTGACTTTACTGCACCTACTCCCGACTTCTATGGGAGAAGCATCTCTATCCCTGCCATTGGAGCAAACAACTTTGAGCTTAAGCCTCAATTAGTTTCTCTAATGCAACAAAATTGTAAGTTCCATGGACTTCCATTGGAAGATCCTCATCAGTTTTTAGCTGAATTCTTGCAAATCTGTGACACTGTCAAGACTAATGGGGTTGACCCTGAGGTCTACAGACTTATGCTATTCCCTTTTGCTGTAAGAGACAGAGCTAGAATATGGTTGGACTCACAACCTAAAGAAAGCCTGAACTCTTGGGAAAAGCTACTCAATGCCTTCTTGGCAAAGTTCTTTCCACCTCAAAAATTGAGTAAGTTTAGAGTGGAAGTCCAAACCTTCAGACAGAAGGAAGGTGAATCCCTCTATGAAGCTTGGGAAAGATACAAACAATTAATCAGAAAGTGTCCCTCTGACATGCTTTCTGAATGGAGCATCATAGGTATCTTCTATGATGGTCTGTCTGAACTGTTCAAGATGTCTTTGGATAGCTCTGCTGGAGGATCTCTTCATCTGAAGAAGACGCCTACAGAAGCTCAAGAACTAATTGAAATGGTTGCAAATAACCAATTCATGTACACTTCTGAAAGGAATCCTGTGAACAATGGGACAAATCAGAAGAAAGGAGTTCTTGAGATTGATACTCTGAATGCCATACTGGCTCAGAATAAAATATTGACTCAGTAAGTCAATTTGATTTCTCAAAGTCTGTCTGGAATGCAAAATGCACCAGGCAGTACTAAGGACGCTTTATCTGAAGAAGAAGCTTATGATCCTGAGAACCCTTCAATGGAAGAGGTGAATTACATGGGAGAACCCTATGGAAACACCTATAATTCTTCATGGAGAAATCATCGAAATCTCTCATGAAAGGATCAACAGAGACCCCAACAAGGTTTCAACAACAATAATGGTGGAAGAAACAGGTTTAGCAATGGCAAGCCTTTTCCATCATCTTCTCAGCAACAGACAGAGAATTCTAAGTAGAGCCACTCTGACTTAGCAACCATGATCTCTGATCTAATCAAAACCACTCAAAGTTTCATGACTGAAACAAGGTCCTCCATCAGAAACTTGGAGGCACAAGTGGGACAGCTGAGCAAGAAAATTACTGAACTCCCTCCTAGTACTCTTCCAAGAAATACAGAAGAGAATCCTAAAGGAGAATGCAAGGCCATTAACATGATCCACATGGCCAAACTAGGAGAGGAGGAAGAGGCAGTGAACGCCACTGAGGAAGACCTCAATGGACGTCCACTGGCCTCCAATGAGTTCCCTAATGAGGAACCATGGGAATCTGAGGCTCACACTGAGACCATAGAGATTCCATTAGATTTACTTCTGCCATTCATGAGCTTTGATGAGTATCCTTCCTCTGAAGAGGATGAAGATGTCACTGAAGAACAAGTTTCTAAATACCTTGGAGCAATCATGAAGCTAAATGACAAGTTATTTGGTAATGAGACTTGGGAGGATGAACCCCCTTTGCTCACCAAAGAACTGGATGACTTGTCTAGGCAGAGATTACCTCAAAAGAGACAAGATCCTGGGAAGTTTTCAATACCTTGTACCACAGGCACCATGACCTTTAAGAAGGCCCTGTGTGACTTAGGGTCAAGTGTAAACCTCATGCATCTCTCTGTAATGGAAAAGTTAGGGATCTTTGAGGTACAAGCTGCAAGAATCTCACTAGAGATGGCAGACAGTTCAAGAAAACAAGCTTATGGACTTGTAGAGGATGTTCTGGTAGAGATTGAAGACCATTACATCCCTGCTCATTTCATAGTCCTAGAGACTGGGAAGTGCATGGATGAATCCATCATCCTTGGAAGACCCTTCCTAGCCACAACAAAGGCTATGATTGATGTGGACAGAGGAGAATTGATAATTCAAGTAAATGAAGAATCTTTAGTGTTTAAGGCTCAAGGACATCCCTCTGTAACCATGAAGAGGAAGCATGAAGAGCTTCTCTCAAAACAGAGTCAAACAGAGCCCCCACAGTCAAACTCTAAATTTGGTGTTGGGAGGCCACAACCAAATTCTAAGTTTGGTGTTGAAACCCCATATTCAAACTCTAAGTTTGGTGTTGGAAGGTTCCAACATTGCTCTGAGCATCTGTGAGGCTCCATGAGAGCCCATTGTCAAGCTACTGACATTAAAGAAGCGCTTGTTGGGAGGCAACCCAATGTTATATTTAATCTATTTTCCTTTGTTATTTTATGTTTTCTGTAGGTTGATGATCATGAAAAGTCACAAAATCAATTGAAAAAGCAAAAACAGAATGAAAAACAGAAAGAAAAATAGCACACCCTAGAGGAAGACCTTGCTGGCGTTTAAACGCCAGTAAGGGCAGCTGATGAGCGGATAATTTGTACGCTTTTTGGCATTGTTTTTAGTATGTTTTTAGTAGTTTTAGTTAGTTTTTAGTATACTTTTTATTAGTTTTTAGTTAAAATTCACTTTTCTGGACTTTACTATGAGTTTGTGTGTTTTTCTGTGATTTCAGGTATTTTTTGGCTGAAATTGAGGGACCTGAGCAAAAATCTGATTCAGAGACTGAAAAGGACTGCAGATGCTGTTGGATTCTGACCTCCCTGCACTCGAAGTGGATTTTCTGGAGCTACAGAAGCCCAATTGGCGTCCTCTCAACGGCGTTGGAAATTAGACATTCTGGGCTTTCCAGCAATATATAATAGTCCATACTTTGCCCAAGATTTAATGGCCCAAACCGGCGTTTAAAGTCACCCTCAGAATTCCCAGCGTTAAACGCCGGAACTGGCACCAAAATGGGAGTTAAACGCCCAAACTGGCATAAAAGCTGGCGTTTAACTCCAAGAGAAGTCTCTATACGAAAATGCTTCATTGCTCAGCCCAAGCACACACCAAGTGGGCCCGGAAGTGGATTTTTATGTCATTTACTCATCTTTGTACACCCTAGGCTACTAGTTCTCTATATATAGGACCTTTTACAATTGTATTTTCATCTTTTGATCACTTTAGATCTCTAGATCATCTTTGGACATCTAGTTCTTAGATCATTGGGAGGCTGGCCTCACGGCCATGCCTAGACCTTGTTCTTATGTATTTTCAACGGTGGAGTTTCTACACACCATAGATTAAGGTGTGGAGCTCTGCTGTACCTCGAGTATTAATGCAATTACTATTGTTCTTCTATTCAATTCCGCTTGTTCTTGTTCCAAGATATCACTTGTTCTTCAACTTGATGAATATGATGATCCGTGACACTCATCATCATTCTCACCTATGAACGTGTGCCTGACAACCACCTCCGTTCTACCTTAGATTGAGTGAATATCTCTTGGATTCCTGATACACGATGCATGGTTGATCGCCTGACAACCGAGTGCTCGCCTGACAAACGAGCCAGCCATTCCGTGAGATCAGAGTCTTCGTGGTATAGGCAAGAACTGATGGCGGCATTCAAGAGAATCCGAAAGGTCTAACCTTGTCTGTGGTATTCTGAGTAGGATTCAATGATTGAATGACTGTGACGTGCTTCAAACTCCTGAGGGCGGGGCGTTAGTGACAGACGCAAAAGAATCACTGAATTCTATTCCGGCCTGATCGAGAACCGACAGATGGATAGCCGTGCCGTGACAGGGTGCGTTGAACATTTCCAATGAGAGGATGGGAGGTAGCCACTGACAACGGTGAAACCCTTGCATAAGCTTGCCATGGAAAGGAGTAAGAAGGATTGGATGAAGACAGTAGGAAAGCAGAGAGACGGAAGGGAAAGCATCTTCATACACTTATCTGAAGCTCTCACCAATGATATACATAAGTATCTCTATCTTTATCTTTATGTTTCATTCATCATCTATACCCATTTGAGTCTGCCTGGCTAAGATTTACAAGGTGACCATAGCTTGCTTCATACCAACAATCTCCATGGGATTGACCCTTACTCGCGTAAGGTTTATTACTTGGACGACCCAGTGCACTTGCTGGTTAGTTGTGCGAAGTTGTAGTGATCACGATTTCGCGCACCAAGTTTTTGGCGCCGTTGCCTTGGAATTGTTCGAGTATGGACAACTGACGGTTCATCTTGTTGCTTAGATTAGGTATTTTTTTTTTCAGAGTTCTTAAGAATGAATTCTAGTTTTTCAAGGTGATGTTCTTATCATCACCAAAGCTGATTGATCCTCATCATCTTTGCTCTTGAATGCAATGTCTTGCTGAAGCTTGGCTAGCCATGTCTAATTCCTTTAGACTGAAGCTTTAGACTAACATTGCATGATTCCTGGAATTCTCATTAAGAATTTTGATACCTTTATTTTCCTTTTCACCTAATTTTTGAAAAAACCAAAAAAAATTACAATATCATAAAAACCAAAAATATTTCTTGTTTAAGTCTAGTGTCTCATTTTAAGTTTGGTGTCAATTGCATGTTTCTGTTCTTCTTGCATTTTTCAAATTTATGCATGTGTCTTCATTAATCTTCAAGTTGTTCTTGATGATTTCCTTGTTTTGATCTTTGAATTCTATTGACTTGAGTGTTTTGTTATTTCTCATGTGCATTCTCATTTTGTTAGTGTCAATAGTATACAAACTGCTAAGTTTGGTGTCTTGCATGCATTGTTATTTGATTTTAGTTGCATTTTGATTATTCCTCATTATTTAAAAATCCAAAAATATTTTTAATTTGTGTCTTTTCAAGTCAATAATACAGGGAATTGAAGATTCAGAACATACTGCAGAGGAATCACACAGAAAAAGCTGGGCATTCAAAAATGCCCAGTGAAGAAGACAGACTGGCGTTTAAACGCCAGCCAGGGTGCCTGGCTGGGCGTTTAACGCCCAAAAGGGTAGAGTTTTGGGCGTTAAACGCCAGAATGTGCACCATTCTGGGCGTTTAACGCCAGGATGGCACAAGAGGGAAGATTTTGTTTTCAAATCAATTTTTTTTTCAAGTTTTCAAAGTTTTTCAAAATCAAATCTTTTTCAAATCATATCTTTTCAATCATATGTTTTCAAAATCAATTTCTTTCCTTTTTCAAAAATACTTGCTATCAATTAATGATTTGATTCAACATTTCAAGTATGTTGCCTTTTCTATTGAGAAAGGTTTTATGTTTGAATCATATCTTTTCTTGTTAGGCAAGTCATTAATTTTTAAAATCAAATCTTTTTAAAATGTTTTTCAAATCATATCTTCTCGATCACATCTTTTTCAAAACCAATCATATCTTCTTAACCACATCTTTTTCAAAATAGTTTTCAATCAAATCTTTTTGATTTCTAATTTCAAAATCTTTTTCAAAAATCACTTGATTTCTTTCCCACTCTTATTTTCGAAAATCAAGTAGTGTTTTTCAAAATGTTTTCAAAATCTTTCACTCAATTTTCGAAAATTACTTCCCTTCTTCTCACATCCTTCTATTTATGAACTAACTCTATTCCTTAATGCAAAATTCGAACTCCATCTTCTTTGATAAGTTCGAATTTTCTACTTCTGTCTTCTACTTTTCTTTTCCTCTGACACCTCAAGGAATTTCTATACTGTGACATAGAGGATTCCATATTTTCTTGCTTTCTTCTCTTTCATATGAGCAGGAACAAAGACAAAGGCATTCTTGTTGAAGCTGACCCTGAACCTAAAAGGACCTTGAAGCGAAAGCTAAGAGAAGCTAAGGCACAACTCTCTGTAGAGGACCTAACAGAAATCTTCAAAGAAGAAGAACCCATGGCAGCCGAAAATAACAACAATGCCAACAATGCAAGGAAGGTGCTTGGTGACTTTACTGCACCTACTCCCGACTTCTATGGGAGAAGCATCTCTATCCCTGCCATTGGAGCAAACAACTTTGAGCTTAAGCCTCAATTAGTTTCTCTAATGCAACAGAATTGCAAGTTCCATGGACTTCCATTGGAAGATCCTCATCAGTTCTTAGCTGAGTTCTTGCAAATCTGTGACACAGTCAAGACTAATGGGGTTGACCCTGAGGTCTACAGAATAATGCTATTCCCTTTTGCTGTAAGAGACAGAGCTAGGACATGGTTGGACTCACAACCTAAAGAAAGCCTGGACTCATGGGAAAAGCTAGTCAATGCCTTCTTGGCAAAGTTCTTTCCACCTCAAAAATTGAGTAAGCTTATAGTGGAAGTCCAAACCTTCAGACAGAAGGATGGAGAATCCCTCTATGAAGCTTGGGAAAGATACAAACAATTAATCAGAAAGTGTCCCTCAGACATGCTTTCTGAATGGAGCATCATAGGTATTTTCTATGATGGTCTCTCTGAACTATCCAAGATGTCTTTGGATAGCTCTGCTGGAGGATCTCTTCATTTGAAGAAGACGCCTGCAGAAGCTCAAGAACTAATTGAAATGGTTGCAAATAACCAATTCATGTACACTTCTGAAAGGAATCCTGTGAACAATGGGACAAATCAGAAGAAAGAAGTTCTTGAGATCGATACTCTGAATGCCATATTGGCTCAGAACAAAATATTGACTCAACAAGTCAATTTGATTTCTCAAAGTCTGTCTGGAATGCAAAATGCACCAAGCAGTACTAAGGATGCTTCATCTGAAGAAGAAGCTTATGATCCTGAGAACCCTTCAATGGAAGAGGTGAATTACCTGGGAGAACCCTATGGAAACACCTATAATTCTTCATGGAGAAATCACCCAAATTTCTCATGGAAGGATCAACAGAGACCTCAACAAGGTTTCAACAACAATAATGGTGGAAGAAACAGGTTTAGCAATGGCAAGCCTTTTCCATCATCTTCTCAGCAACAGACAGAGAATTCTAAGCAGAACCCCTCTGACTTAGCAACAATGGTCTCTGATCTAATCAAAACCACTCAAAGTTTCATGACTGAAACAAGGTCCTCCATTAGGAACTTGGAGGCACAAGTGGGACAGCTGAGCAAGAGAATTACTGAACTCCCTCCTAGTACTCTCCCAAGCAATACAGAAGAAAATCCAAAAGGAGAGTGCAAGGCCATCCACATGGCCGAATATGGGGAAGAAAAAGAGGAAGTGAACGCCACTGAGGAAGACCTCAGTGGGCGTGCACTGACCTCCACTGAGTTCCTTAATGAGGAACCATGGAAATCTGAAGCTCAAAATGAGACCATAGAGATTCCATTGGATTTACTTCTGCCATTCATGAGCTCTGATGAGTATTCTTCCTCTGAAGAGGATGAGTATGTCACTGAAGAGCAAGTTTCTAAATACCTTGGAGCAATCATGAAGCTAAATGACAAGTTATTTGGAAATGAGACTTGGGAGGATGAACCTCCTTTGCTCACCAAAGAACTGGATGACTTGTCTAGGCAGAAATTACCTCAAAAGAGACAAGACCCTGGGAAGTTTTCAATACCATGTACCATAGGCACCATGACCTTCAAGAAGGCTCTGTGTGACTTAGGGTCAAGTGTAAACCTTATGCCTCTCTCTGTAATGGAGAAGCTAGGGATCTTTGAGGTACAAGCTGCAAGAATCTCACTAGAGATGGCAAACAATTCAAATAAACAAGCTTATGGACTTGTAGAGGATGTTCTGGTGAAGATTGAAGACCATTACATCCCTGTTGATTTCATAGTCCTAGAGACTGGGAAGTGCATGGATGAATCTATCATCCTTGGCAGACCCTTCCTAGCCACAGCAAAGGCTGTGATTAATGTTGATGGAGGTGAAATGATCATTCAAGTGAATGAATAATCCTTTGTGTTTAAGGCTCAAGGATATCCCTCTGTCACCATGGAGAAGAAGCATGAAGAGCTTCTCTCAAATCAGAGACAAACAGAGCCCCCACAGTCAAACTCTAAGTTTGGTGTTGGGAGGCCACAACCAAACTCTATGTTTGGTGTTGAACCCCCACATTCAAACTCTAAGTTTGGTGTTGGGAGGTTCCAACATTGCTCTGAGCATTTGTGAGGCTCCATGAGAGCCCTCTGTCAAGCTACTGACATTAAAGAAGCGCTTGTTGGGAGGCAACCCAATGTTATATTTTATCTATTTTCCTTTGTTATTTTACATTTTTGTAGGATGATGATCATGAGAAGTCACAAAATCAATTGAAAAAGCAAAAACAGAATGAAAAACAGGAAGAAAAACAGCACACCCTGGAGGAAGAACCTACTGGCGTTTAAACGCCAGTAAGGCTAGCAAGTGAGCGTTTAACGCCCAGTCTGGCACCATTCTGGGCGTTTAACGCCAGAAAGGGGCACCAGACTGGCGTTAAACGCCAGGAAAGGGCAAGAACCTGGCGTTAAACGCCAGAAAGGGGCACCAGCCCGGCGTTTAACGCCAGAATTGGCTCAAAACGTGATTTTGCATGCCATTTTCGTGCAGGGATGACTTTTCCTTGACACCTCAGGATCTGTGGACCCCACAGGATCCCCACCAACCCCACCACTCTCTCTCTTCTTCACCCATTCACCAATCACCTCAACACCTCTTCCCCAAAAACCCTTCACCTATCAAATCCCATCTTTCGCTTCACCACTCACAACCATCCTTCATAAAACCCCACCTACCTCACCCTTCAAATTCAAACCACTTTCCCTCCCAAACCCACCCATACATGACCGAACCATGAGCCCCCCTCTCCTATATAAACCCTTCTTCACACCTTCATTTTCACACAACCTAAACACCACTTCTCCCCCTCTTTGGCCGAACACAAAGCCATTCACTTCTTCCTCATTTCTTCTTCTTCTACTCTCTTCTTTCTTCTTTTGCTCGAGGACGAGCAAACCTTTTAAGTTTGGTGTGGTAAAAGCATTGCTTTTTGTTTTTCCATAACCATTTATGGCATCTAAGGCCGGAGAAACCTCTAGAAAGAGGAAAGGGAAGGCAAAAGCTTCCACCTCCGAGTCATGGGAGATGGAGAGATTCATTTCAAGGGTGCATCAATACCACTTCTATGAAGTTGTGGCCTTGAAGAAGGTGATCCCCGAGGTCCCTTTTTCACTCAAAAAGAGTGAATATCCGGAGATCCGACATGAAATCCGAAGAAGAGGTTGGGAAGTTCTCACCAACCCCATTCAACAAGTCGGAATCTTAATGCTTCAAAAGTTCTATGCCAATGCATGGATCACCAAGAACCATGATCAAAGTATGAACCCGGATCCAAAGAATTGGCTTACAATGGTTCGGGGGAAATACTTGGTTTTTAGTCCGGAAAATGTGAGGTTGGCATTCAACTTGCCTATGATGCAAGGAGATGAACATCCTTACACTAGAAGGGTCAACTTTGATCAAAGGTTGGACCAAGTCCTCACTGACATTTGTGAAGAGGGCGCCCAATGGAAGAGAGATTCAAGAGGGAAGCCGGTTCAATTAAGAAGGCATGACCTCAAGCCTGTGGCTAGAGGATGGTTGGAGTTTATCCAACGCTCAATCATTCCTACTAGCAACCGGTCCGAAGTTACTCTAGACCGAGCCATCATGATCCATAGCATCATGATTGGAGAAGAAGTGGAAGTTCATGAGGTTATAGCCCAAGAACTTTATAAGGTGGCGGACAAGTCCTCTACCTTAGCAAGGTTAGCCTTTCCTCACCTCATTTGTCACCTCTGTTATTCAGTTGGAGTTGACATAGAGGAAGACATCCCCATTGATGAGGACAAGCCCATTACTAAGAAGAGGATGGAGCAAACAAGAGACCCCTCTCATCATGAGATCCCTGAGATGCCTCAAGGGATGCACTTTCCTCCACAAGACTATTGGGAGCAAATTAACACCTCCCTAGGAGAATTGAGTTCCAACATGGGACAACTAAGGGTGGAGCACCAAGAACATTCCATCCTCCTCCATGAAATTAGAGAAGATCAAAGAATCATGAGAGAGGAGCAACAAAGACAAGGAAGAGACATTGAGGAGCTCAAGCACTCCATAAGACCTTCAAGAGGAAGAATAAGCCGCCATCACTAAGGTGGACCCGTTCTTTAATCTCCTTTTTCTTTATTTTCTTGTTTGTCGAAATTTTCATGCTTATGTTTGCCTATGTTTGTGTCTTATGATCATTAGTGTCTTAGTGTCTATGCCTTAAAGCTATGAATGTCCTATGAATCCATCACCTCTCTTAAATGAAAAATGTTCTTAATTGAAAAAAGAGAAGAATTGCATGAATTTTAAATTTTATAACAGATTAATTATTTTGATGTGGTGGCAATACTTTTGTTTTCTGAATGTATGCTTAAACAGTGCATATGTCTTTTGAATTTGTGGTTCATGATTGGTTGGCTCTTGAAAGAATGATGAAAAAGGAGACATGTTACTGAGGATCTGAAAAATCATAAAAATGATTCTTGAAGCAAGAAAAAGCAGTGAATACAAAAAAAAAAGAAAAAAAAAAGAAGGAGAAAAACGAAAAAAAAGGGGAAAAAGAGAAAAAGAAAGAAAAAAAGAAAGAAATAAAGTTGTGATCCAAGGCAAAAAAGAGTGTGCTTAAGAACCCTGGACACCTCTAATTGGGGACTCTATCAAAGCTGAGTCACAATCCGAAAAGGTTCACCCAATTATGTGTCTGTGGCATGTATGTATCCGGTGGTAATACTGGAAGACAGAGTGCTTTGGGCCACGGCCAAGACTCAATAAGTAGCTGTGTTCAAGAATCATCATACATAACTAGGAGAATCAATGACACTATCTGGATTCTGAGTTCCTAAAGAAGCCAATCATTCTGAATTTCAAAGGATAGAGTGAGATGCCAAAACTATTCAGAGGCAAAAAGCTAAAAGCCCCGCTCATCTAATTAATACTGATCTTCATAGATGTTTTTGGAATTCATTGCATATTCTCTTCTTTTTATCTTATTTGATTTTCAGTTGCTTGGGGACAAGCAACAATTTAAGTTTGGTGTTGTGATGAGCGGATAATTTGTACGCTTTTTGGCATTGTTTTTAGAATATTTTTAGTAGTTTTTGTTAGTTTTTAGTATAATTTTTTATTAGTTTTTAGTTAAAATTCACTTTTCTGGACTTTACTATGAGTTTGTGTGTTTTCTGTGATATCAGGTATTTTCTGGCTGAAATTGAAGGACCTGAGCAAAAATTCTGATTCAGAGACTGAAAAGGACTGCAGATGCTGTTGGATTCTGACCTCCCTGCACTCGAAGTGGATTTTCTGGAGCTACAGAAGCCCAATTGGTGCGCTCTCAACGGCGTTGGAAATTAGACATTCTGGGCTTTCCAGCAATATATGATAGTCCATACTTTGCCCAAGATTTGATGGCCCAAACCGGCGTTCAAAGTCACCCTCAGAATTCCCAGCGTTAAACGCCGGAACTGGCACCAAAATGGGAGTTAAACGCCCAAACTGGCATAAAAGCTGGCGTTTAACTCCAAGAGAAGTCTCTACACGAAAATGCTTCATTGCTCAGCCCAAGCACACACCAAGTGGGCCCGGAAGTGGATTTTTATGTCATTTACTCATCTCTGTACACCCTAGGCTACTAGTTCTCTATATATAGGACCTTTTACTATTGTATTTTCATCTTTTGATCACTTTAGATCTCTAGATCATCTTTGGACATCTAGTTCTTAGATCATTGGGAGGCTGGCCTCACGGCCATGCCTAGACCTTGTTCTTATGTATTTTCAACGGTGGAGTTTCTACACACCATAGATTAAGGTGTGGAGCTCTGCTGTACCTCGAGTATTAATGCAATTACTATTGTTCTTCTATTCAATTCCGCTTGTTCTTGTTCCAAGATATCACTTGTTCTTCAACTTGATGAATGTGATGATCCGTGACACTCATCATCATTCTCACCTATGAACGTGTGCCTGACAACCACCTCCGTTCTACCTTAGATTGAGTGAATATCTCTTGGATTCCTGATACACGATGCATGGTTGATCGCCTGACAACCGAGTGCTCGCCTGACAAACGAGCCAGCCATTCCGTGAGATCAGAGTCTTCGTGGTATAGGCAAGAACTGATGGCGGCATTCAAGAGAATCCGGAAGGTCTAACCTTGTCTGTGGTATTCTGAGTAGGATTCAATGATTGAATGACTGTGACGTGCTTCAAACTCCTGAGGGCGGGGCGTTAGTGACAGACGCAAAAGAATCACTGGATTCTATTCCGGCCTGATCGAGAACCGACAGATGGATAGCCGTGCCGTAACAGGGTGCGTTGAACATTTCCAATGAGAGGATGGGAGGTAGCCACTGACAATGGTGAAACCCTTACATAAGCTTGCCATGGAAAGGAGTAAGAAGGATTGGATGAAGACAGTAGGAAAGCAGAGAGACGGAAGGGAAAGCATCTTCATACACTTATCTGAAGCTCTCACCAATGATATACATAAGTATCTCTATCTTTATCTTTATGTTTCATTCATCATCTATACCCATTTGAGTCTGCCTGACTAAGATTTACAAGGTGACCATAGCTTGCTTCATACCAACAATCTCCGTGGGATCGACCCTTACTCGCGTAAGGTTTATTACTTGGACGACCCAGTGCACTTGCTGGTTAGTTGTGCAAAGTTGTAGTGATCACGATTTCGCGCACCAGCAGCAAATGGGCGTTTAACGCCCAGTCTGGCACCATTCTGGGCGTTTAACGCCAGAAAGGGGCACTAGACTGGCGTTAAACGCCAGGAAAGGGCAAGAAGTTGGCGTTAAACGCCAGAAATGGGCACCAGCCCGGCGTTTAACGCCAGAATTGGCACAGAGAGCATTTTTGCTTGCCACTTGGTGCAGGGATGACTTTTCCTTAACACCTCAGGATCTGTGAACCCCACAAGATCCCCACCTACCCTACCACCCTCTCTCTTCTTCTTCACCCATTCACCAATCACCTCAACCACTCTTCCCCAAAAACCCTTCACCTATCAAATCCCATCTTTCTCTTCACCACTCACATCCATCCTTCATAAAACCCCACCTACCTCACCATTCAAATTCAAACCACTTTCCCTCCCAAACCCACCCTCCCATATCCGAACCCTACCCCTCTCTCCACCCCTATATAAACCCATCTTCACTCCTTCATTTTCACACAACCTAAACACTACTTCTCCCCCTTTGGCCGAACCACGAAGCCATCTCCATCTCCTCTATTTCTTCTTCTTCTACTCTCTTCTTTCTTCTTTTGCTCGAGGACGAGCAAACCTTTTAAGTTTGGTGTGGTAAAAGCATTGCTTTTGTTTTTCCATAACCATTTATGGCATCCAAGGCCGGAGAAACCTCTAGAAAGAGGAAAGGGAAGGCAAAAGCTTCCACCTCCAAGTCATGAGAGATGGAGAGATTCATCTCAAGGGTGCATCAAGACCACTTCTATGAAGTTGTGGCCTTGAAGAAGGTGATCCCCGAGGTCCCTTTCAAACTCAAAAAGAGTGAATATCCAGAGATCCGACATGAGATTCGAAAAAGAGGTTGGGAAGTTCTTACCAACCCCATTCAACAAGTCGGAATCTTAATGGTTCAAGAGTTCTATGCCAATGCATGGATCACCAAGAACCATGATCAAAGTATGAACCCGGACCTAAAGAATTGGCTTACAATGGTTCGGGGGAAATACTTAGATTTTAGTCCGGAAAATGTAAGGTTGGAATTCAACTTGCCCATGATGCAAGGAGATGAACACCCTTACACTAGAAGGGTCAACTTTGATCAAAGGTTGGACCAAGTCCTCATAGACATCTGTGAAGAGGGCGCCCAATGGAAGAGAAATTCAAGAGGGAAGCCGGTTCAACTGAGAAGGCATGACCTCAAGCCCGTGGCTAGGGGATGGTTGGAGTTTATCCAACGCTCAATCATTTCCACTAGCAACCGGTCTGAAGTTACTCTAGACCGGGCCATCATGATCCATAGCATCATGATTGGAGAAGAAGTAGAAGTTCATGAGGTTATAGCCCAAGAACTTTATAAGGTGGCGGACAAGTCCTCTACCTTGGCAAGGTTAGCCTTTCCTCATCTCATTTGTCACCTCTGTTATTCAGTTGGAGTTGACATAGAGGGAGATATCCCCATTGATGAGGACAAGCCCATCACTAAGAAAAGGATGGAGCAAACAAGAGATCCCACTCATCATGAAATCCCTAAGATGCCTCCAGGGATGTACTTTCCTCCACAAAACTATTGGGAGCAAATCAACACCTCCCTAGGAGAATTGAGTTCCAACATGGGACAACTAAGGATGGAGCACCAAGAACATTCCATTCTCCTCCATGAAATTAGAGAAGATCAAAAAATCATGAAAGAGGAGCAACAAAGGAAAGGAAGAGACATTGAGGAGCTCAAGCACTCCATAAGATCTTCAAGAGGAAGAACAAGCCGCCATCACTAAGGTGGACCCGCTCGTTAATTTTCTTGTTCTTTATTTTCCTGTTTTTCGAATTTCATGCTTATGTTTATCTATGTTTGTGTCTCATGATCATTAGTGTCTTAGCGTCTATGCCTTAAAGTTATGAATGTCCTATGAATCCATCACCTTTCTTGAATGAAAAATGTTCTTAATTGAAAAAGAGAAGAATTGCATGAATTTTGAATTTTATAACAGATTAATTATTTTGATGTGGTGGCAATACTTTTGTTTCTGAATGTATGCTTAAACAGTACATATATCTTTTGAATTTGTTGTTCATGAATGGTTGGCTCTTGAAAGAATGATGAAAAAGGAGACATGTTACTGAGGATCTGAAAGATCATAAAAATGATTCTTGAAGCAAGAAAAAGCAGTGAATATTCAAAAAAAAAGAGAAAAACAAAAAAAAAGAAAGAGAAAAAGAAAAAGAAAAAGAAAAAAAAATAATAAAGTTGTGATCCAAGGCAAAAAGAGTGTGCTTAAGAACCCTGGACACCTCTAATTGGGGACTCTAGCAAAGCTGAGTCACAATCTGAAAAGGTTCACCCAATTATGTGTCTGTGGCATGTATGTATCCAGTGGTAATACTGGAAGACAGAGTGCTTTGGGCCACGGCCAAGACTCATAAAGTAGTTGTGTTTAAGAATCATCATACTTAACTAGGAGAATCAATAACACTATCTAGATTCTGAGTTCCTATAGAAGCCAATCATTTTGAATTTCAAAGGATAGAGTGAGATGCCAAAACTGTTCAGAGGCAAAAAGCTAAAAGCCCCGCTCATCTAATTAATACTGATCTTCATAGATATTTTTGGAATTCTTTGCTTAATCTCTTCTTTTTATCTTATTTGATTTTTAGTTGCTTGGGGACAAGCAACAATTTAAGTTTGGTGTTGTGATGAGCGGATAATTTATACGCTTTTTGGCATTATTTTTAGTATGTTTTTAGTATGTTTTAGTTAGTTTTTAGTATATTTTTATTAGTTTTTAGTTAAAATTCACTTTTCTGGACTTTGCTATGAGTTTGTGTGTTTTTCTGTGATTTCAGGTATTTTCTGGCTGAAATTGAGGGACCTGAGCAAAAATCTGATTCAGAGACTGAAAAGGACTGCAGATGCTGTTGGATTCTGACCTCCCTGCACTCGAAGTGGCTTTTCTGGAGCTACAGAAGCCCAATTGGCGCGCTCTTAACGGCGTTGGAAAGTAGACATCCTGGGCTTTCCAGCAATATATAATAGTTCATACTTTGCCCGAGATTTAATGGCCAAACCGGCGTTCCCAATCAGCTCAAGAATGCCCGGCGTTAAACGCCGGAACTGGCACAAGAATGGGAGTTAAACGCCCAAACTGGCACAAAAGCTGGCGTTTAACTCCAAGAGAAGTCTCTACACGAAAATGCTTCAATGCTCAGCCCAAGCACACACCAAGTGGGCCCGGAAGTGGATTTTTATATCATTTACTCATTTCTGTAAACCCTAGGCTACTAGTTCTCTACATATAGGACCTTTTACTATTGTATTTTCATCTTTTGATCATTTTCGATCTTAGGATCATCTTTTGATCATTTTCGATCTTAGGATCATCTTTGGACGTCTAGTTCTTAGATTATTAGGAGGCTGGCCTCACAGCCATGCCTAGACCTTGTTCTTATGTATTTTCAACGGTGGAGTTTCTACACACCATAGATTAAGGTGTGGAGCTCTGCTGTACCTCGAGTATTAATGCAATTACTATTGTTCTTCTATTCAATTCAGCTTGTTCTTATTCCAAGATATTCATTCGCACTCAAGAACTTGATGAATGTGATGATTATGTGACGCTCATCATCATTCTCACTTATGAACGCGTGCCTGACAACCACTCCTGTTCTACAAGCAAACAAGGCTTGAATGTTTATCTCTTGGATTCCTTAATCGGAATCTTCATGGTATAAGCTAGAATTGATGGCGGCATTCAAGAGAATCCGGAAGGTCTAAACCTTGTCTGTGGTATTCTGAGTAGGATTCAATGATTGAATGACTGTGACGAGCTTCAAACTCCTGAAGGCTGGGCGTTAGTGACAGACGCAAAAGAATCAATGGATTCTATTCCAACCTGATTGAGAACCGACAGATGATTAGCCGTGCCGTGATAGGGTGCGTTGAACATTTTCACTGAGAGGACGAGACTGTAGCCACTGACAACGGTGATGCCCAACATACAGCTCGCCATGGAAAGGAGTAAGAAGGATTGGATGAAGACAGTAGGAAAGCAGAGAGACAGAAGGGACAAAGCATCTCCATTCGCTTATCTGAAATTCTCACCAATGAATTACATAAGTATCTCTATCTTTATGCTTTATTCATATATTATTCATAACCATTTGAATCTGCCTGACTAAGATTTACAAGGTGACCATAGCTTGCTTCATACCAACAATCTCCGTGGGATCGACCCTTACTCGCGTAAGGTTTATTACTTGGACGACCCAGTGCACTTGCTGGTTAGTTGTGCGAAGTTGTGATAAAGAGTTGAGATTGCAATTGAGCGTACCATGTTGATGGCGCCATTGATGATCACAATTTCGTGCACCAGTAGCTTAGGATTTTCAATTCTGCATTTAAGTTTCGTTGCTTAGGTTAAGTGTGCTAGCTTAATGTCTTGATTGTTCACTTTCACCTTTCTTACTTGTATGCTTGTCTCCTTAAGTTAATCAAAAAGAAAATGTTATGAAAAGAACAAGAGTGGAGTTATGTTGTGAAGTGCATTTTGAATATTTGTGGTAGGTTGATTAGTAAGCTAAGTTGGTTCACCAAAGAAGGAAAGAAAGCAACCATCTATCCTAATTCCTTTGCTTGAAACACATCCTTTGAGAATAGCTAAACAATAAGATCCCAATAAGAAAAGAGAAAGAGCAATAAAAGTGAAAAAGAAAGAAACACAATAAAAAAAGAAACAATGCTAGGCACCAAGGGTTTCAAAATTGAGGCATATGTCTGTGGTGTTTATGTACAAGGGATATACTTGGATGAATAAGCTCTTAGGGGTGCCTTATCACTTGGTAACTTGGATTAACTAATCCGGGATTATCAGCTAAAAGTCCACTATCAAGAGTAACCTTTGCTACAGAACATTTAGTAACCCAAAGAGGTGCTGGACACCAAGGTCTCAAGAAAGGAAAATAACAAACCATGTGCCTGTGGTGTGTATGTATGAGGGAAAGAGACTTGAGGGAGTAAGTCCTTAGGGGTGTCTTAACACTTAGCACCTTAAAACCAACTGGTTTGGGAGTGTTGGCTGAAAGTTTATCATAAAGAGTCGCCCTCTTACAAAGCACTTAGCAAAAAGAAAAATAAACTTTGAAAAAGAAGGAAGGATCAATAAGAAAGAAGTTTCAAGGGATGCAATCAAGAAAGTGACTAAGGATTTGATCAAGGCTTGAAACCTAAAGGGAAAGAACCTAAGTTGCTATACATGAAACCCCATAAACCAGGAATGCTACTTCTATTTTATCTTCTTGTTCTTTCATTTCATTCTTCTTATGCTTCAGTACTTGCTTAGGGACAAGCAAGCTTTAAGTTTGGTGTTGTGATGCCAGGGCATCTAGGCCAGTTTCACTGACCTTTTCTTTACTGTTTTAGGGTAGTTTCATGCATTTTCTTAGTGAATAAGGCAAGTTTTGGATGAAATTACACTTACACCTTGATTCAAGCAACTTTTGTGAACTTTGCATAATTTCATGAGTATTTTGCTAGAATTGCATGATAAATTGATGATGCATAATCTCATGACTTTGGCTAGAGCTTTGATGCACTTTAATTGCTTGATTTCAGGGCAAAGAAAGCAAGGAAGAACCACGTTAGTATTCACATTAACCTAGTTAACGTGGACACTAACGTGGAAGAGGAAAACAAAAGGCAACGTTAGTGACACTCACTTTTGTCACTAACGTTGGACCAACTAGCATTGCCTACGTTAACTTTCACGTTAAGACCATTAACGTGAAAGTTAACGTGGAGTTGAGATCAAAGAGCCAACGTTAGTGACACTCATTTTTGTCACTAACATTAGAAGATGGCATCACTACTACGTTAAGAGCCACGTTAACTTAGTTAACGTGAGCTCTAACGTAGAGAATTTGGGCAATTAGAGCGTTAGTGACAAAGGTGAGTGTCACTAATGCTCTCGAAGGTGAAACAAACCTACGTTAAGAGTCACGTTAGCTACACTAACGTGAACTCTAACGTAGGAACAAAAGGCATCAAGCAACGTTAATGGGAAAAGTGATTCCCACTAACGTTCACGAAGGGGTACAAGCCAACGTTATTGGAAAAAGTGAGTCCCAATAACGTTGGCCAAAAATTGAAAAGGCAACTTTAGTGGTCACGTTAAGACCACTAACGTTGGATTTAACGTGGATACATGAGGGTGGAACGTTAGTGAAAAAAGTGAATGCCACTAACGTTCTCGAACCCACAATGGCACTCAACGTTAATCTCACTAAATACCCAAGCCTAATTCATATTTCTCTGCAAGCTGGGCCCACTAAAGATGAGAACTGCTTCAACTCAAGATCCAGAGCCCACATCCAAGACTTGAAGAACTCACTAGAAGATCAAGAGGAGTAGTATATGTAGGAGTAGTTTTGATCTATAGAGAAGCTTGGCACTTTTGGGAACTACTCTCTATAGATTTACTTTTCTGCGCTTTTAGCATGGATTCTTCTTTTCTGCCATCTTTCATTTCTAGAGCTATGAACAACTAAACCCCTTTCATTGGGTTAGGGAGCTCTGTTGTAATTTGATGGATCAATTATAGTCTTCATTCTTCTTCTTCTTTCTTTTCTCTTGATCTTACTAGAAAGCTGTCGATCTTAATTCAATTGGTTAGTTGTCTTGGAAAAGAAACTCTCCATAATTGGATCTCCTTTGAGCCTTGGAAAAGGGATGAGGAGATCATGCTAGAAATGCTTTCTCATGTTGGACCAAATTGGGGTCTGTGCAGATATAGTAACATGTAATCCTCCCAACACTTTGATTTGGAAATACATGTGGTATAATCAGTGACCACACTTCATCTCTTCCCATGAGCAATTAAATCAAAGAATTGGGCAATTGTTCAAGCTTAGAGAGATTGGACTGCCAAGGAATTGGGATCCAATCACTTAAGATTGCCAAGGAGATCAATGAATGCATTGATTGAGGAATAGATGAGAATGAACTTGATCCGGAGAATGCAACATCTCCTGAACCCAATGATTTCCCCATTTCTGATCTTACTTATTCTCTTTACTTTCTGCCATTTAATTTCATGCTCATTACCCCAAATCCCTATTTAAAATTCTGCACTTTAATTTCTGTTATTTACTTTCCAGTCATTTAAATTTCTGCATCTCAATCTAAATTCTGTTTAACTCAACTAGCATATTCTTCTAACTAAAGTTGCTTAACCAATCAATCCTTGTGGGATTCGACCTCACTCTGTTATGAGTTTTACTTGACGACAATTCGGTATACTTGCTGAAGGAAAATTTGTTGAGAGACAAGTTTTCATGCATCACTGAGGAAGAGGAAGAGTACTTTGAACCCAACATGGAAGAAAACTTGGAAACTATGGAAGTAGCATCCAGAAGCCCACCATATATGCCAACAACTTTGAACTAAAATCCCAGCTCATCACCCTTGTTCAGAACAACTGCTCATTTGGAGGAAGTGCTCAAGAAGATCCCAATTAACATCTAACCACCTTCTTGAGAATTTGTGACACTGTGAAGTCTAATGGAGTCCACCCGGATGTCTATAGGCTGTTGTTGTTCCCTTTTTCACTCAGGAGAGTTTGACAAATTGGGAAGATGTCATAGAGACTGTGGCTGAGAATGACTACTTTTATGCCTTTGAAAGAAGTAACACTCGAGGAGTAATAGAGCTGAACCACATGGATGCATTGCTAGCTCAAAATAAGATGATCACCAAGCAGCTAGTAGATCTCACCAAGAAGGTGGAGGAAAACCAAATTGCAGCAGTTATCATGTCATCACCAACTCAAGAAGGAGTGAATATAGGAGAAGAAGGTGACTGGGAACAAGTCAACTATGTTGGAAACTCACCTAGACAAATCCATGACCCATACTCCAAAACCTACAACTCTGGATGGAGAAATCACCCCAACTTTGGTTGGGAAAATTGGTGCACGAAATTGTGATTCATTCTTTTCACAACTCAAACAGTCCTCGGTAATGGCTCCAAATACTTGGTGCTCAATACCATGGTCTAAACATAATTTCACAACTTCGCACAACTAACCAGCAAGTGCACTGGGTCGTCCAAGTAATAAACCTTACGCGAGTAAAGGTCGATCCCACGGAGATTGTTGGTATGAAGCAAGCTATGGTCACCTTGTAAATCTTAGTCAGGCAGATTCAAATAGTTATGGATGATATATGAATAAAGCATAAAATAAAGATAGAGATACTTATGTAATTCATTGGTGAGAATTTCAAATAAGCGTATGGAGATGCTTTGTCCCTTCCGTCTCTCTACTTTCCTACTGTCTTCATCCAATCCTTCTTACTCCTTTCCATGGCAAGCTGTATGTTGGGCATCACCGTTGTCAATGGCTACAGTCCCGTCCTCTCAGTGAAAATGTTCGACGCACCCTGTCACGGCACGGCTAATCATCTGTCGGTTCTCAATCAGGTTGGAATAGAATCTATTGATTCTTTTGCGTCTGTCACTAACGCCCAGCCTTCAGGAGTTTGAAGCTCGTCACAGTCATTCAATCATTGAATCATATTCAGAATACCACAGACAAGGTTTAGACCTTCCGGATTCTCTCGAATGTCGCCATCAATTCTAGCTTATACCACGAAGATTCTGGTTAAGGAATCCAAGAGATATCCACTCAATCTAAGGTAGAACGGAGGTGGTTGTCAGGCACACGTTCATAGGTGAGAATGATGATGAGTTTCACGGATCATCACATTCATCAAGTTGAGGAACAAGTGATATCTTAGAACAAGAACAAGCTGAATTGAATAGAAGAACAATAGTAATTGCATTAATACTCGAGGTACAGCAGAGCTCCACACCTTAATTTATGGTGTGTAGAAACTCCACCGTTGAAAATACATAAGAACAAGGTCTAGGCATGGCCGAATGGCCAGCCTCCCAATGATCTAAGAACTAGGCATCCAAAGATGATCCTCAGATCAAAAATGATCAAAAGATTTCTACCCATATGAGAATACAATAGTAAAAGGTCCTATTTGTAGAGAACTAGTAGCTTAGGGTTTACAAAAATGAGTAAATGACATAAAAATCTACTTCCGGGCCCACTTGGTGTGTGCTTGGGCTGAGCATTGAAGCTTTCATGTGTAGAGACTTTTCTTGGAGTTAAACGCCAGCTTTTGTGCCAGTTTGGGCGTTTAACTCCCATTCTTGTGCCAGTTCCGGCGTTTAACGCCGGGCAGTTTTGAGCTGATTTGGAACGCCGGTTTGGGCCATCAAATCTCGAGCAAAGTATGGACTATTATATATTGATGGAAAGCCCAGGATGTCTACTTTCCAATGCGGTTGAGAGCGCGCCAATTGGGCTTCTGTAGCTCCAGAAATACCACTTCAAATGCAGGGAGGTCAGAATCCAACAGCATCTGCAGTCCTTTTCAGTCTCTGAATCAGATTTTTGCTCAGGTCCCTCAATTTCAGCCAGAAAATACCTAAAATCACAGAAAAACACACAAACTCATAGTAAAGTCCAGAAAAGTGAATTTTAACTAAAAAATAATAAAAATATAATAAAAACTAACTAAAACATACTAAAAACATACTAAAAACAATGCCAAAAAGCGTATAAATTATCCGCTCATCAGAAATCAATAAGACCAAGGTCAAGACCAGACACGCCACAACCTCAACTCCAACAGCAATGCAACTCACCAACATACCTCACAGAGACCCTATCAACAACCACCTAACCACCCTTCTCAGCCACTTAATCTCAACCCACCATCACTAACAGAGGATAGACTTTCAAAAATTGAGACTCTACTTGAAGATTTATGTAGAGAAGTCCAAGACAACAAGGTGTTCAAGGAAGAAGTCCGAGCCAATATCAAAAACCAAGGAGAAAACATCAAGAGACTGGAGTCCTAAGTAGGGTATCTATCTCAACAAATTCCCAAACCCACTGATGGATTTCCTAGTGACACGGAGAAGAACCCAAGAGGAGAAACAAAGAAAGTAAAGTGGGAAGAGTGTAAGATGATCACCACAAGTGATGAGAGGAGTGTGAATGAAGTAGAACACCTCCAAGATAATCAAAAGGGAAACCATGAAGAAAAGAGCCATGCACCTCAACCCACACTCAAGGAAGAGCTGAAGAAGAAGGAGACACTTAACCCATATGCACCCTTTCCCCAAAGGCTTAAAGGTGGTGTAGCAGAGAGAATGTATTCAAGATTCCTCGACATGTTTGCATCTCTTGATTTAAATATACCATTTATTAAATCCCTCAAGCAAATGCCTTTCTACATAAAGTATAGAAAGGAACTGTTAGCTAGAAAGAGTTCATTGAAAGGTGGACAAACAATAAAGATGAATAGGGATTACAGTGCTCTCATTCAACCAGGGCCACCCACAAAGAGGAAGGATCCAGGGAGTTTTCATATTCCCTGTGCCATAGGAGAAACAACGATTGATAAAGGACTCTGTGACCTGGGAGCGAACATCAACTTAATGCCTCTATCCCTCATGAAAAAGCTTCAAATTAATGAGCTAACACCCACAAATGTAATCATTAAGTTGGCTGACAAAACTCAAAAACAGGCAATAGGAGTGGTTGAGAATGTGCTAGTGAAGGTTGGAAACTACTTCCTCCCCATAGACTTTGTTGTCCTGGAAATGGATGAGAACCCTATTTACCCCATCATTCTGGGAAGGCCATTCTTAGCCACAGCCAGAGCACTTATAGATGTAGAACGGGGAGAGCTAGTATTGAGAATACATGATGGTCAGCTCACTTTCAATGTTTTCAACCTCTCACAAGAAGTAGATCATGATAACAAAGAGCTGATGGAGGAGCTAAACAAGGAAGCACAAGCACCACACATAAGGCCTCCTGTGGTTAACAACCAATGTGATCAGAAGGAGTAACAGCCAAGTGTAATCCAAAAGGAACCAAACCCACCAGAATCACATGAAATAGACAACAAAACCATTCTCAAAAAGGAAACCACAAGGAACAAGTTGGCATCAACAAAACCATTCTCAAAAAAGTCCCAAGGGGATGGAAAAACAAGAAAATACCTACAGAAGATTGCTCGCCAGGAGATGAAGTGGTCTCTATATACTTCCCATCTATACCACCTCACTTCCCCACTATTCCATCCCAGCTGCCTCCAGTGTGCACCATCAACAAAATCTTATCCCTAGAGTATATGGAGCTTATTAACAAGGTCAATGGACATAGGTTCACTGCAATGGAGGAGGATTTCAAGCACTATCAGCCACCTTGACAAGGACCAAACGTCAAGCTAATGACGCTAAAGAAGCACTTCATAGGAGGCAACCCATGTTCTATGCCCTCTGCCTTTAATTTTTAATAGTAGTAATAAGGCAAATTTCATGGATTTTTAAATCAATTTTGACGACCAATATAAGACCCCTTTAAATGCAGCGTATAGTAAATTGGGCTTCTGTAGCTCCACAAAATCCACTTCGAGTGCAGGGAGGTCAGAATCCAACAGCATCTGCAGTCCTTTTCAGTCTCTGAATCAGATTTTTGTTCAGGTCCCTCAATTTCAGGCAGAAAATACCTGAAATCACAAAAAAACACATAAACTCATAGTAACGTCTAGAAAAGTGAATTTTAACTAAAAACTAATAAAAATATAATAAAAACTAACTAAAACATACTAAAAACATACTAAAAACAATGCCAAAAAGCGTATAAATTATCCGCTCATCACAACACCAAACTTAAATTGTTGCTTGTCCTCAAGCAACAGAAAATCAAATAAGATAAAAAGAAGAGAATGTGCAATGAATTCCAAAAACATCTATGAAGATCAGTATTAATTAGATGAGCGGGGCTTTTAGCTTTTTGCCTCTGAACAGTTTTGGCATCTCACTTTATCCTTTGAAATTCAGAATGATTGGCTTCTATAGGAACTCAGAATCTAGATAGTGTTATTGATTCTCCTAGTTAAGTATGATGATTCTTGAACACAGCTACTTTTTGAGTCTTGGCCGTGGCCCAAAGCACTCTGTCTTCCAGTATTACCACCAGATACATACATGCCACAGACACATAATTGGGTGAACCTTTTCAGATTGTGACTCAGCTTTGCTAGAGTCCCCAATTAGAGGTGTCCAGGGTTCTTAAGCACACTCTTTTTGCCTTGGATCACAACTTTATTTCTTTTTCTTTTTCTCTTTCTCTTTTATTTTTTTTTCGTTTTCTCTCTTTTTTTTTTGAATATTCACTGCTTTTTCTTGCTTCAAGAATCATTTTTATGATTTTTCAGATCCTCAGTAACATGTCTCCTTTTTCATCATTCTTTCAAGAGCCAACCATTCATGAACAACAAATTCAAAAGACATATGCACTGTTTAAGCATACATTCAGAAAACAAAAGTATTGCCACCACATCAAAATAATTAATCTGTTATAAAATTCAAAATTCATGCAATTCTTCTCTTTTTCAATTAAGAACATTTTTCATTCAAGAAAGGTGATGGATTCATAGGACATTCATAACTTTAAGGCATAGACACTAAGACACTAATGATCATAAGACACAAACATAGATAAACATAAGCATTAAAATTCGAAAAACAGGAAAATAAAGAACAAGGAAATTAAAGAACGGGTCCACCTTAGTGATGGCGGCTTGTTCTTCCTCTTGAAGATCTTAGGGAGTGCTTGAGCTCCTCAATGTCTCTTCCTTGTCTTTGTTGCTCCTCCCTCATGATTCTTTAATCTTCTCTAATTTCATGGAGGAGAATGGAATGATCTTGGTGCTTCACCCTTAGTTGTCCTATGTTGGAACTCAATTCTACTAGGGAGGTGTTGATTTGCTCCTAATAGTTTTATGGAGGAAAGTGTATCCCTTGAGGCATCTCAGAGATTTCATGATGAGTGGGATCTCTTGTTTGCTCCATCCTTTTCTTAGTGATGGGCTTGTCCTCATCAATGGGGATGTCTCCCTCTATGTCAATTCCAACTGAATAACAGAGGTGACAAATGAGATAAGGAAAGGCTAACCTTGCCAAGGTAGAGGACTTGTCCGCCACCTTATAAAGTTCTTGGGCTATAACCTCATGAACTTCTACTTCCTCTCCAATCATGATGCTATGAATCATGATGGCCCGGTCTATAGTAACGTCGGACCGGTTGCTAGTGGGAATGATTGAGCGTTGGATAAACTCCAACCATCCCCTGGCCATGGGCTTGAGGTCATGCCTTCTTAGTTGAACCGGCTTCCCTCTTGAATCTCTCTTCCATTGAGCGTCCTCTTCACAAATGTCTATGAGAACTTGGTCCAACCTTTGATCAAAGTTGACCCTTCTAATGTAAGGGTGTTCATCTCCTTGCATCATGGGCAAGTTGAATGCCAACCTTACATTTTTCAGACTAAAATCTAAGTATTTCCCCCGAATCATTGTAAGCCAATTCTTTGGGTCCGGGTTCACACTTTGATCATGGTTCTTGGTGATCCATGCATTGGCATAGAACTCTTGAACCATTAAGATTCTGATTTGTTGAATAGGGTTGGTAAGAACTTCCCAACCTCTTCTTCAGATCTCATGTCGGATCTCCGGATATTCACTCTTTTTGAGTTTGAAAGAGACCTCGGGGATCACCTTTTTCAAGGCCACAACTTCATAGAAATGGTCTTGATGCACCCTTGAGATGAATCTCTCCATCTCCCATGACTCGGAGGTGGAAGCTTTTGCCTTCCCTTTCCTCTTTCTAGAGGTTTCTTCGGCCTTAGATGCCATAAATGGTTATGGAAAAACAAAATGCAATGCTTTTACCACACCAAACTTAGAAGGTTTGCTCGTTCTCGAGCAAAAGAAGAAAGAAGAGAGTAGAAGAAGAAGAAATAGAGGAGATGGAGGTGGCTTTGTGGTTCGGCCAAAGGGGAGAAGTAGTGTTTAGGTTGTGTGAAAATGAAGGAGTAAAGATGGGTTTATATAGGAGTGGAGAGAGGGGTAAGGTTCGGTCATGTATGGGTGGGTTTGGGAGGGAAAGTGGTTTGCATTTGAATGGTAGGGTAGGTGGTGTTTTATGAAGGATGGATGTGAGTGGTGAAGAGAAAGATGGGATTTGATAGGTGAGGGGTTTTGGGGGAAGAGGTGTTGAGGTGATTGGTGAATGGGTGAAGAAGAGAGAGAGTGGTGAGGTAGGTGGGGATCCTGTGGGGTCCACAGATCCTGAGGTGTCAAGGAAAATTCATCCCTGCACCAAGTGGCGAGCAAAAATGCTCTTCATGCCAATTCTGGCGTTAAACGCCGGACTGGTGCCCATTTCTGGCATTTAACGCCAACTTCTTGCCCTTTCCTGGCGTTTAACGCTAGTCTGGTGCCCTTTTCTGGCGTTAAACGCCCAGAATGGTGCTAGACTGGGCGTTAAACGCCCATTTGCTGCCCCTACTGGCGTTTAAACGCCAGCAAGATCTTCCTCCAGGGTGCGCTATTTTTCTTTCTATTTTTCATTCTATTTTTGCTTTTTCAATTGATTTTGTGACTTCCCATGATCATCAACCTACAAAAAACATAAAATAACAAAGGAAAATAGATAAATATAACATTGGGTTGCCTCCCAACAAGCGCTTCTTCAATGTTAGTGGCTTGACAGTGGGCTCTCATGGAGTCTCACAGATACTCAGAGCAATGTTGGAACCTCCCAACACCAAACTTAGAGTTTGAATGTGAGGGTTCAACACCAAACTTAGAAGTTGGTTGTGGCCTCCCAACACCAAACTTAGAGTTTGACTGTGGGGGCTCTGTTTGACTCTGTTTTGAGAGAAACTCTTCATGCTTCCTCTCCATAGTGACAGAGGGATATCCTTGAGCCTTAAACACAAAGGATTCTTCATTCACTTGAATGATCAATTCTCCTCCGTCCACATCAATCACAGCCTTTGCTGTGGCTAGGAAGGGTCTGCCAAGGATGATGGATTCATCCATGCACTTCCCAGTCTCTAGGACTATGAAATCAGCAGGGATGTAATGGTCTTCAATTTTTACCAAAACATCCTCTACAAGCTCATAAGCTTGTTTTCTTGAATTGTCTGCCATCTCTAGTGAGATTCTTGCAGCTTGTACCTCAAATATCCCTAGCTTCTCCATTACAGAGAGAGGCATGAGGTTTATACTTGACCCTAAGTCACACAGAGCCTTCTTAAAGGTCATGGTGCCTATGGTACAAGGTATTGAGAACTTCCCAGGGTCTTGTCTCTTTTGAGGTAATTTCTGCCTAGACAAGTCATCCAGTTCTTTGGTGAGCAAAGGGGGTTCATCTTCCCAAGTCTCATTACCAAATAACTTGTCATTTAGCTTCATGATTGCTCCAAGGTATTTAGCAACTTGCTCTTCAGTGACATACTCATCCTCTTCAGAAGAAGAATACTCATCAGAGCTCATGAATGACAGAAGTAAATCCAATGGAATCTCTATGGTCTTAGTGTGAGCCTCAGATTCCCATGGTTCCTCATTAGGGAACTCATTGGAGGCCAGTGGACGTCCATTGAGGTCTTCCTCAGTGGCGTTCACTGCCTCTTCCTCCTCTCCAAGTTCGGCCATGTAGGTCATGTTAATGGCCTTGCATTCTCCTTTTGGATTCTCTTCTATATTGCTTGGAAGAGTACTAGGAGGAAGTTCGGTAACTCTCTTACTCAGCTGTCCCACTTGTGCCTCCAAATTCCTAATGGAGGACCTTGTTTCAGTCATGAAACTTTGAGTGGTTTTGATTAGATCAAAGACCATGGTTGCTAAGTCAGAGTGGCTCTGCTTAGAATTCTCTGTCTGTTGCTGAGAAGATGATGGAAAAGGCTTGCCATTGCTAAACCTGTTTCTTCCACCATTATTGTTATTGAAACCCTGTTGAGGTCTCTGTTGATCCTTCGATGAAAGATTTGGATGATTTCTCCATGAAGAATTATAGGTGTTTCCATAGGGTTCTCCCATGTAATTCACCTCTTCCATTGAAGGATTCTCATGATCATAAGCTTCTTCTTCAGATGAAGCGTCCTTAGTACTGCTTGGTGCAGCTTGCATTCCAGACAGACTTTGAGAAATCAAATTGACTTGTTGAGTCAATATTTTGTTCTGAGCCAGTATGGCATTCAGAGTGTCAATCTCAAAAACTCCTTTCTTCTGATTCGTCCCATTGTTCACAGGATTCCTTTCAGAAGTGTACATGAATTGGTTACTTGCAACCATTTCAATGAGCTCTTGAGCTTCTGTAGGCGTCTTCTTCAGATGAAGAGATCCTCCAGTAGAGCTGTCCAATGACATCTTGGACAATTCAGACAGACCATCATAAAAGATACCTATGATGCTCCATTCAGAAAGCATGTCAGAAGAACACTTTCTGATCAATTGTTTGTATCTTTCCCAAGCTTCATAGAGGGATTCACCTTCGTTCTGTCTGAAGGTTTGGACTTCCACTCTAAGCTTACTCAATTTTTGAGGTGGAAAGAACTTTGCCAAGAAGGCATTGACTAGCTTTTCCCAAGAGTTCAGGCTTTCTTTAGGTTGTGAGTCCAACCATATCCTAGCTCTGTCTCTTACAGCAAAAGGGAATAGCATAAGTCTGTAGACTTCAGGGTCAACCCCATTAGTCTTGACAGTGTCACAGATTTGCAAGAATTCAGCTAAAAACTGATGACGATCTTCCAATGGAAGTCCATGGAACTTGCAATTCTGTTTCATTAGGGAAACTAATTGAGGCTTAAGCTCAAAGTTGTTTGCTCCAATGGCAGGGATAGAGATGCTTCTCCCATAGAAGTCGGGAGTAGGTGCAGTAAAGTCACCCAGCACCTTCCTTACATTGTTGACATTGTTGTTGTTTTCGGCTGCCATGGGTTCTTCTTCTTTGAAGATTTCTGTTAGGTCCTCTACAGAGAGTTGTGCCTTAGCTTCTCTTAACTTTCGCTTCAAGGTCCTTTCAGGTTCAGGGTCAGCCTTAACAAGAATGCTTTTGTCTTTGCTCCTGCTCATATGAAAGAGAAGAGAACAAGAAAATATGGAATCCTCTATGTCACAGTATAGAGATTCCTTGAGGTGTCAGAGGAAAAGAAAAATAGAAGGAAGAGGTAGAAGAATACGAACTTATCAAGTATGATGGAGTTCGAATTGTGCATTGAGGATGAGTGTTAGTCCATAAATAGAAGGATGTGAGAAGAGGGGAAGAAATTTTTGAAAATAAATTAAAAACATTTTAAAAAAATTTTGAAAAATACTAATTGATTTTTGAAAACTAAGAGTGGAAAAGAAATCAAGTGATTTTTGAAAAAGATTTTGAAATTAGAAATTAAAAAAATATGATTGAAAACTATTTTGAAAAAGATGTGATTGAAAAGATATGATTTAAAAATTATGGTTTTTAAAAAGATGTGATTGAGAAGATATGATTTGAAAAACAATTTAAAAAGATTTGATTTTAAAAATTAATGACTTGCCTAACAAGAAAGATATGATTCAGACATTAAACCTTTCTCAACAGAAAAATCAACATATTTGAAATGTTGAATCAAATCATTAATTGTTAGCAAGTATTTTTGAAAAAGAAAGAAATTGATTTTGAAAACATATGACTAAAAAGATATGATTTGAAAAAGATTTGATTTTGAAAAATTTTGAAAACTTGAAAAAAATTTGAATTAAAAACAAAATCTTCCCTCTTGTGCCATCCTGGCGTTAAACGCCCAGAATGGTGCACATTCTGGCGTTTAACGCCCAAAGCTCTACCCTTTTGGGCGTTAAATGCCCAGCCAGGCACCCCTGGCTGGCGTTTAAACGCCAATTTTCCTTCTTTACTGGGCATTTTGAACGCCCAGCTTTTTCTGTGTAATTCCTCTGCTGTTTGTTCTGAATCTTCAATTCTCTGTATTATTGACTTGAAAAGACACAAATCAAAAATATTTTTTGGATTTTTAATAATGAGGAATAATCAAAATGCAACTAAAATCAAATAACAATGCATGCAAGACACCAAACTTAGAAGTTTGTATACTACTGACACTAACAAAATGAGAATGCATATGAGAAACAACAAAACACTCAAGTCAAGAGAATTTAAAGATCAGAGCAATGAAATCATCAAGAACATCTTGAAGATCACTTAAGTCACATGAATGAATGCAAGAAGAATAGAAACATGCAATTGACACCAAACTTAACATGAGACACTAGACTCAACAAGAAACATAAAATATTTATGGTTTTTATGATTTTGTAATTTTTTTTGGATTTTTCGAAAATTAAGTGGAAAAGAAAATAAAGATATCAAAATTCTTAATGAGAATTCCAGGAATCATGCAATGTTAGTCTAAAGAAATTAGACATGGCTAGCCAAGCTTCAGCAGGACATTATATTCAAGAGCTAAATTGATGAGAATCAATCAGCTTTGGTGATGATAAGAACATCACCTTGAAACACTAGAATTCATTCTTAAGAACTCTGAAAAATAAATACCTAATCTAAGTAACAAGATGAACTGTCAGTTGTCCAAACTCAACAATCCCCGGCAACGGCGCCAAAAACTTGGTGCACGAAATTGTGATTCATACTTTTCACAACTCAAACAGTCCCCGGTAATGGCTCCAAATATTTGGTGCTCAATACCATGGTCTAAACATAATTTCACAACTTCGCACAACGAACCAGCAAGTGCACTGGGTCGTCCAAGTAATAAACCTTACGCGAGTAAGGGTCGATCCCACGGAGATTGTTGGTATGAAGCAAGCTATGGTCATCTTGTAAATCTCAGTCAGGCAGAATCAAATGGTTATGAATGGTATATGAATAAAGCATAAAATAAAGATAGAGATACTTATGTAATTCATTGGTGAGAATTTCAGATAAGCGTATGGAGATGCTTTGTCCCTTCCGTCTCTCTGCTTTTGCGTCTGTCACTAACGCCCAGCCTTCAGGAGTTTGAAGCTCGTCACAGTCATTCAATCGTTGAATCCTACTCAGAATACCACAGACAAGGTTTAGACCTTCCGGATTCTCTTGAATGCCGCCATCAATTCTAGCTTATACCACGAAGATTCTGATTAAGGAATCCAAGAGATATTCATTCAATCTAAGGTAGAACGGAGGTGGTTGTCAGGCACACGTTCATAGGTGAGAATGATGATGAGTGTCACAGATCATCATATTCATCAAGTTGAGGAACAAGTGATATCTTAGAACAAGAATAAGCTGAATTGAATAGAGGAACAATAGTAATTGCATTAATACTCGAGGTACAGCAGAGCTCCACACCATAATCTATGGTCTGTAGAAACACCACCGTTGAAAATACATAAGAACAAGGTCTAGGCATGGCCGAATGGCTAGCCTCCTAATGATCTAAGAACTAGGCGTCCAAAGATGATCCTCAGATCGAAAATGATCAAAAGATTTCTACCCAGATGAGAATACAATAGTAAAAGGTCCTATTTGTAGAGAACTAGTAGCTTAGGGTTTACAAAAATGAGTAAATGACATAAAAATCCACTTCCGGGCCCACTTGGTGTGTGCTTGGACTGAGCATTGAAGATTTCATGTGTAGAGACTTTTCTTGGAGTTAAACGCCAGCTTTTGTGCCAGTTTGGGCGTTTAACTCCCATTCTTGTGCCAGTTCCGGCGTTTAACGCTGGGCAGTTTTGAGCTGATTTGGAACGCCGATTTGGGCCATCAAATCTCAGGCAACGTATGAACTATTATACATTGCTGGAAAGCCCAAAATGTCTACTTTCGAACGCCGTTGAGAACGCGCCAATTGGGCTTCTGTAGCTCCAGAAAATCCACTTCAAGTGCAGGGAGGTCAGAATCCAACAGCATCTGCAGTCCTTTTCAGTCTCTAAATCAGATTTTTGCTCAGGTCCCTCAATTTCAGCCAGAAAATACCTGAAATCACAGAAAAACACACAAACTCATAGTAAAGTCCAGAAAAGTGAATTTTAACTAAAAACTAATAAAAATATAATAAAAACTAACTAAAACATACTAAAAACATACTAAAAACAATGCCAAAAAGCGTATAAATTATCCGCTCATCAGAAATCAATAAGACCAAGGTCAAGACCAAAGACGCCACAACCTCAACTCCAACAGCAATGCAACTCACCAACATACCTCACAGAGACCCTATTAACAACCACCTAACCACCCTTCTCAACCACTTAATCTCAACCCACCATCACTAACAGAGGATAGAATTTCAAAAATTGAAGATTTATGTAGAGAAGTCCAAGACAACAAGGTGTTCAAGGAAGAAGTGCGAGCCAATATCAAAAACCAAGGAGAAGACATCAAGAGACTGGAGTCCCAAGTAGGGTATCTATCTCAACAAATTCCCAAACCCACTGATGGATTTCCTAGTGACACGGAGAAGAACCCAAGAGGAGAAACAAAGAAAGTAAAGTGGGAAGAGTGTAAGATGATCACCACAAGTGATGAGAGGAGTGTGAATGAAGTAGAACACCTCCAAGACAATCAAAAGGGAAACCAGGAAGAAAAGAGCCATGCACCTCAACCCACACTCAAGGAAGAGCTGAAGAAGAAGGAGACACTTAACCCATATGCACCCTTTCCCCAAAGGCTTAAAGGTGGTGTAGCAGAGAGAATGTATTCAAGATTCCTCGACATGTTTGCATCTCTTGATATAAATATACCATTTATTAAATCCCTCCAGCAAATGCCTTTCTACATAAAGTATATAAAGGAACTGTTAGCCAGAAAGAGTTCATTGAAAGGTGGACAAACAATAAAGATGAATAGGGATTGCAGTGCTCTCATTCAACCAGGGCCACCCACAAAGAGGAAGGATCCAGGGAGTTTTCATATTCCCTATGCCATAGGAGAAACAATGATTGATAAAGGACTCTGTGACCTGGGAGCGAGCACCAACTTAATGCCTCTATCCCTCATGAAAAAGCTTCAAATTAATGAGCTAACACCCACAAATGTAATCATTAAGTTGGCTGACAAAACTCAAAAACAGGCAATAGGAGTGGTTGAGAATGTGCTAGTGAAGGTTGGGAACTACTTCCTCTCCATAGACTTTGTTGTCCTGGAAATGGATGAGAACCCTATTTACCCCATCATTCTGGGAAGGCCATTCTTAGCCACAGCCAGAGCACTTATAGATGTGGAACGGGGAGAGCTAGTATTGAGAATACATGATGGTCAGCTCACTTTCAATGTTTTCAACCTCTCACAAGAAGTAGATCATGATAACAAAGAGCTGATGGAGGAGCCAAACAAGGAAGCACAAGCACCACACATAAGGCCTCCTGTGGTTAACAACCAATGTGATCAGAAGGAGTAACAGCCAAGTGTAATCCAAAAGGAACCAAACCCACCAGAATCACATGAAATAGACAACAAAACCATTCTCAAAAAGGAAACCACAAGGAACAAGTTGGCATCAACGAACACAAGAAAAAAAGTCCCAAGGGGATGGAAAAATAAGAAAATACCTACAGAAGATTGCTCGCCAGGAGATGAAGTGGTCTCTATATACTTCCCATCTATACCACCTCACCTCCCCACTATTCCATCCCAGCTGCCTCCAGTGTACACCATCAACAAAATCTTATCCTTAGAGCATATGGAGCTTATCAACAAGGCCAATGGACATAGGTTCACTGCAATGGGGGAGGATTTCAAGCACTATTAGCCACCTTGACAAGGACCAAACGTCAAGCTAATGACGCTAAAGAAGCACTTCATAGGAGGCAACCCATGTTCTATGCCCTCTGCCTTTAATTTCTAATAGTAGTAATAAGGCAAATTTCATGGATTTTTAAATCAATTTTGACGACCAATATAAGACCCCTTTACATGCAGCATATAGTACATGATAAATTTGGTGTTCAAGGCACACCAAGTGAGCTTGAACACACTTTATGAGGTAAAATTATTCCCCAAACTTGTTGCACTATATGATCACAAACAAGTTTGGTGTACCAACGTTGCATGCATGGGAAATTTAGTGGTTGATTGATTTGCATTCATGGAAAGCATTTAGTCATTTAAAAATAAAAGAAAAAGATATATATTTTTTTTAGCTAGTTCACACCTTAAGTTTTCCCACCGAAAATTTCAAATTTACCATTTGCAATCTTTTTTTTTAGAATATAGGGAATCAAAAGGGACATTGATGGTACTTGATAAGACAATTAAGGAAGGGAGATTCGGCCACTATACCAAGGAAATCTCACACTTGTCTTCAAGGGGAATATCTTTGGAAGTGTTGCCATGCAACATTGGGAGTTGGATAGCTTTGGAGACCAAACCAAGACCCTCATAAAAGAGGTGATCCTTGTGCTCATTCAATACCAAACACCAACCGTCTACTATCAAACAACACCATCAATCCACACCCTTCAATCATTTGCCATCTTTCTATATAAACCCCTTCACACAACCTCTCCGTACACACTTCTTACTCTCATTCCTCTCCCTTCCTTTTCTCGGATACACACACTTCATCCTCCTCAAAAAAGTTTCACACACTCTCCTAGCCACGTCTAGTGAATCGCAACCACTCATCAACCATCTTGCATGGCATCATCAAGTTCCAAGAGGCGAAAAGGAAAGGAGCCCATGGAGCAACCTCCTTTCGACATCGGGAGATTTAAAACTGCCTTCCATGAGCTTCAATATGAACAGATCAAGAACAAGAAAATATTGCCAAAGTTGACATTCCAATTCAATGAGGATGAGTGCCCTAAAATAGAGAAAAGATTGCACAAAGGGGTTGGCAAAAGCTCACCAATCCAGAGACAAAGATAAATACAAACCTCATCAAGGAGTTCTATGCAAATGCAGTCAGAGAAGATAGCACTAGGGCCCCCACCTTCAAAAGTTATGTAAGAGGAACAGAGGTGGACTTCAGCCCCACTACTATAACAAGGACTCTTCAACTAAAATCACCACATTTTGATGAGCTTAGCTATCAAGTAAGAATAAGTAATGCTCCCGATGAAGATTGATGCCAAGGCATTTTGGCCAGTTTCACTGATCTTTTCTTTACTGTTTTTAGGGTAGTTTCATGCATTTTCTTAGGAAATAAGCAAGTATTTGGTTGAAAATGCAATCATACCATGATTCAAACAAACATTGTGAATTTTGAATGATTTCATGATTATTATGCATGAATTATATGATAAATTGGATGATGCATGATCCCATGATTAAGAGCAAGACTTTGATGCACTTTGTTTGATTGACTTCAGGCCAAAAGAAGAAGAAAAGAGCCACGTTAGTGGCTATGTTAGTTACACTAACGTGGGCACTAACGTGGAAGGAAGGAAAGCCCCAACATTAGTGAGAAAAGTTAGTGGCATTAACTTTGAAGAAAGGAAATGGAGCCAACGTTAGTGACACTTAACATTATCACTAACGTTGGACCAAGCTCATAAGTGGCCACGTTAACTTAGTTAACGTGGCCTCTAACGTTAAGAAGAAAAGGGGACGCCAACGTTAGTGACATTCAACTTTATCACTAACGTTGGCCAAGTCACAAGAAGCCACGTTAACTCCCACGTTAACCTAGTTAACGTAGAAGCTAACGTGAAGAAACAAGGTTGTCGACAACGTTAGTGACACCAAACATTGTCACTAACGTTGGAAGAAACCCACACTATCCCCAAGAAGCCACGTTAACTCCCACGTTAACTTAGTTAACGTGGAAGTTAACGTGAAGAAGAAAGGTGATCGCCAACGTTAGTGACACCCAACATTGTCACTAACGTTGGAAGGAGCCCACACAAGCCACAATGAGCCACGTTAACTCCCACATTAACATAGTTAACGTGGTAGTTAACGTGGGCAAAAAGTCCCACCTGGCAGCTTGACCATGCCTTCTTCAAACACACATAACTTGAGCCACAAAGCTCCAAATGAGGTGATTCCAGTGGCATTGGAAAGTAAAATTCCAGAGCTTTCCAAGCATATATGGCACTACATGGTTGACTGATCGGGGTAAAACTTGTCTCTCAACAAATTCCCATTCGGCAAGTGTACCGAATTTGTCGTCAAGTAAAAACTCACAATAGAGTGAGGTCGAATCCCACAGGGATTGATTGATCAAGCAACTTTAATTAGAGGAATGATCTAGTTGAGCGAATCCATGAATAGAATTGATAATTGCAGAAATTAAAATGGCGAGAAAGTAAATGACTGAAAGTAAATAGCAAAATTGTAAATGGGAATGGGGGAATTGCTCATAAAAGTAAATTGCAGAAAATAAAGAGAATGGGTAAGATCAGAAATGGGGAGTTCATTGGGCTTAGGAGATGTTGCATTCTCCGGATCAATTTCATTTTCATCTCTTCCTCAATCAATGCACTCATTGATCTCCTTGGCAATCTTAAGTGATTGAATCACAATTTCTTGCAATTCAATCTCTCAAATCTTGATCAATAGCCAATTCCTTGGTCAATTGCTCATGAGAAGAGATGAAGTGTGGTCACTGATTATACCACATGCACTTCCCAAATCAAATGCTTAGAGGGTTATAGCCACATACCCATCCACACTCAATTTGGTCCAGCATGAGAAAGTATTTCTAGCTAATCTCTTCATTCCTCTTTCAAAGATCCGAAGAGATCCATGTTTGAATAGCTTCTTTTCCAAGATAACTATCCAATTGGATGAAGATCAAAAGCTTTCAAGTAAAATCAAAAGGAAAGATAGAAGAAGAATAAGAAAATTAGTATTGATCCATCAAATTACAACAGAGCTCCCTAACCCAATGAAAGGGTTTTAGTTGTTCATAGCTCTAGAAATCAAAATCAAAGATGGAGAATACATGATAAAGCTAAAAGTACAAAGAAAGTAAATACAAAGAGTAGTTCTCTCTCCTAGCTCCTTCCAAAAAAAGCTCCTCTCTCTTTCAAAACTACTCCTATATATACTACTCTTCTCAGCTTCTAGTTAGCTCTTCAATTCTTGGGCCTCTGGATCTTTGAGCTTAAAGCAGTTCCTTTCTTCAATTGGGCTTGGCTTACTTGCAGAGAGAAAATGTGAAGTGGGCATAGACTTTAGCTTAAGACGTTAAAGGTATTTAACATTTAGTGAAAATACAAGTTCGAGAACGTTAGTGATACTTAACATTGTCACTAACGTTGCCATGCACCCCTTTGCCTCACGTTAAAGCCCACGTTAACTGGGTTAACGTGGCTTTTAACGTTGCCTTGTTAGCCTTCGAGAACGTTAGTGACACTCAACATTGTCACTAACGTTCAAGTGTGCCCCTACTTGCTTCACGTTAAAGCTCACGTTAACTAGGTTAACGTGGCTTCTAACGTGGCTTTTGCCAACCTTCGAGAACGTTAGTGACACTCAACATTGTCACTAACGTTCAAGTGTGCCCCTAGGTCTCACGTTAGAGTCCACGTTAACTAGGTTAATGTGGCTTCTAACGTGGCCATTCTTAGCCATCCCAACATTAGTGACAATGTTGAGTGTCACTAACGTTGGCTCATTCTTCATTCCTCATCGTTAGCTTCCACGTTAACCTTAACGTGGCTCTTGGGGGTTGTGTGGTTGCTCCAACGTTAGTGACAATGTTGAGTGTCACTAACGTTGTCGACAACTCTCCATCTCTTACGTTAGCTCCCACGTTAACCAAGTTAACGTGGGAGTTAACGTGGCTCTTTGCACCTTAGGCCAACGTTAGTGATAGTGTTGAGTGTCACTAACGTTGGCTTCTCTTCCCCTTTTAACGTTAGAGGCCACGTTAACTAGGTTAACGTGGCTTCTGACGTGGCCATTTGTGAGCAAGTGCCAACGTTAGTGACAATGTTAAGTGTCACTAACGTTGGCTCAACTTCTCTTCTCCACGTTAGAGTTCACGTTAACTTAGTTAACGTGACTCTTTAACATGGGCATTGATGGCTTTTGAGAGTGTTTTTGGCAATTACTTTTCTCCTTAACTTTGCAAGTTACCTCCCATTCCTTGCTTCCTTTGGTCCTGAAATCAAGCAATAGAGTGCATCAAAGTTCTAGTCCAAGTCATGGGTAATGCAATATACAATTTTGTCATTAAAATCATGCAAAATCCTCATGAAACAATGTAAAATGCACAATGTATGCTTGAATCAAGGTCTGAGTGAATATCTGCCCAAAACTAACTTATTTCCTAAGAAAATGCATGAAATTACCTAAAAACAGTAAAGAAAAGGTCAGTGAAACTGGCCAAAATGCCCTGGCATTACAACACCAAACTTAAAGCTTGCTTGTCCCTAAGCAAGTATTGGAACAAGAGAATGATGAATGGAATCTCCAGAGAAATGAGTCATTCTTGTGGAAGTCATATTACTGATTTTATGGTGGTTTCATGCATAGCAACTTAGGTTCATTCCACTACTGGCTTTCAGTCCTTTATCATCTCCTAAAATACTCACTTTGTTATATCCCATGAGACCTTTATTTATTGATCCTTTTATTGTTATTTCCAGGGCTGCTTGTGTTATTTAGGTTAAGTGTTTTGTAAGGGGGCAACTCTTTAGGATAAGCTTTCAGCCAACACTCCCGAACTAGTTGGTTCAAGGTGCTAGGTGTTGAAGCACCCCTAAGGACTTACGGTGTGCGAAATTGTGATCACTACTTTCCACAACTCAATTAATCCCTAGTAATGGCCCCAAAAATTTGGTGCTCAATACCATGGCATACACAACTTTGCACAACTAACCAGCAAGTGCACTGGGTCGTCCAAGTAATAAACCTTACGCGAGTAAGGGTCGATCCCACGGAGATTGTTGGTATGAAGCAAGCTATGGTCACCTTGTAAATCTTAGTCAGGTAGACTCAAATGGGTGTAGATGATATATGAATGAAACATAAAGATAAAGATAGAGATACTTATGTATATCATTGGTGAGAGCTTCAGATAAGTGTATGAAGATGATTTCCCTTCCGTCTCTCTGCTTTCCTACTATCTTCATCCAATCCTTCTTACTCCTTTCCATGGCAAGCTTATGCAAGGGTTTCACCGTTGTCAGTGGCTACCTCCCATCCTCTCAGTGGAAATGTTCAACGCACCCTGTCACGGCACGGCTATCCATCTGTCGGTTCTCGATCAGGCCGGAATAGAATCCATTGATTCTTTTGCGTCTGTCACTAACGCCCCGCCCTCAGGAGTTTGAAGCACGTCACAGTCATTCAATCATTGAATCCTACTCAGAATACCACAGACAAGGTTAGACCTTCCGGATTCTCTTGAATGCCGCCATCAGTTCTTGCCTATACCACGAAGACTCTGATCTCACGGAATGGCTGGCTCGTTTGTCAGGCGAGCACTCGGTTGTCAGGCGATCAACCATGCATCGTGTGTCAGGAATCCAAGAGATAAACATTAGAGCCTTGTTTGCTTGTAGAACGAAAGTGGTTGTCAATCACTTGTTCATAAGTGAGAATGATGATGAGCGTCACATAATCATCTCATTCATCAAGTTCTTGAGTGCAAATGAATATCTTGGAATAAGAACAAGCTGAATTGAATAGAAGAACAATAGTAATTGCATTAATACTCGAGGTACAGCAGAGCTCCACACCTTAATCTATGGTGTGTAGAAACTCCACCGTTGAGAATACATAAGAACAAGGTCTAGGCATGGCCGAATGGCCAGCCTCCCAAAGTGAGTTCAATCATAAAAACATGATCAAAAGCTCTCAAATACAATAGTAAAAGGTCCTATATATAGAGAACTAGTAGCCTAGGGTGTACAGAGATGAGTAAATGACATAAAAATCCACTTCCGGGCCCACTTGGTGTGTGCTTGGGCTGAGCAATGAAGCATTTTTCGTGTAGAGACTCTTCTTGGAGTTAAACGCCAGCTTTGGTGCCAGTTTGGGCGTTTAACTCCCATTCTTGTGCCAGTTCCGGCGTTTAACGCTGGGAATTCTGAGGGTGACTTTGAACGCCGGTTTGGGCCATCAAATCGTGGGCAAAATATGGACTATCATATATTGCTGGAAAGCCCAGGATGTCTACTTTCCAACACCGTTGAGAGCGCGCCAATTGGGCTTCTGTAGCTCCAGAAAATCCACTTTGAGTGCAGGGAGGTCAGAATCCAACAGCATCTGCATTCCTTTTCAGTCTCTGAATCAGATTTTTGCTCAGGTCCCTCAATTTCAGCCAGAAAATACCTAAAATCACAGAAAAACACACAAACTCATTGTAAATTCTAGAAAAGTGAATTTTAACTAAAAACTAATAAAAATATACTAAAAACTAACTAAATCCTACTAAAAACATACTAAAAACAATGCCAAAAAGCGTACAAATTATCCGCTCATCACAACACCAAACTTAAATTGTTGCTTGTCCTCAAGCAACTGAAAATCAATTAAGATAAAAAGAAGAGAATATGCAATGAATTCCAAAAACATCTATGAAGATCAGTATCAATTAGATGAGCGGAGCTTTTAGCTTTTTGCCTCTGAATAGTTTTGGCATCTCACTCTATCCTTTGCAATTCAGAATGATTGGCTTCTTTAGGAACTCAGAATCCAGATAGTGTTATTGATTCTCCTAGTTAAGTATGATGATTCTTGAACACAGCTACTTTTTGAGTCTTGGCCGTGGCCCAAAGCATTCTGTCTTCCAGTATTACCACCGGATACATACATGCCACAGACACATAATTGGGTGAACCTTTTCAGATTGTGACTCAGCTTTGCTAGGGTCCCCAATTAGAGGTGTCCAGGGTTCTTAAGCACACTCTTTTTGCCTTGGATCACAACTTTATTTCTTTCTTTTTCTTTCTTTTTCTTTTTCTCTTTTTTTTCCGTCTCTTTTTTTTTCGCTTCTTCTCCCTTTTTTTTTTGTATTCACTGCTTTTTCTTGCTTCAAGAATCATTTTTATGATTTTTCAGATCCTCAGTAACATGTCTCCTTTTTCATCATTCTTTCAAGAGCCAATATTCATGAACCACAAATTCAAAAGACATATGCACTGTTTAAGCATACATTCAGAGAACAAAAGTGTTGCCACCACATCAAAATAATTAAACTGTTATAAAATTCAAAATTCATGCAATTCTTCTCTTTTTCAATTAAGAACATTTGTTTATTTAAGAAAGGTGATGGATTCATAGGACATTCATAACTTTAAGGCATAGACACTAAGACACTAATGATCATAAGACACAAACATAGATAACATAAGCACTAAAATTCGAAAAACAGGAAAGTAAAGAACAAGGAGATTAAAGAACGGGTCCACCTTAGTAATGGCGGCTTGTTCTTCCTCTTGAAGGTCTTATGGAGTGCTTGAGCTCCTCAATGTCTCTTCCTTGTCTTTGTTGCTCCTCTCTCATGATTCTTTGATCTTCTCTAATTTCATGGAGGATGATGGAGTGTTCTTGATGCTCCACCCTTAGTTGTCCCATGTTGGAACTCAATTCTCCTAGGGAGGTGTTAATTTGCTCCCAATAGTCTTGTGGAGGAAAGTGCATCCCTTGAGGCATCTCAGGGATCTCATGATGAGAGGGGTCTCTTGTTTGCTCCATCCTCTTCTTAGTAATGGGCTTGTCCTCATCAATGGGGATGTCTCCCTCTATGTCAACTCCTACTGAATAACAGAGGTGACAAATGAGATGGGAAAAGGCTAACCTTGCCAAGGTAGAGGACTTGTCCGCCACCTTATAGAGTTCTTGGGCTATAACCTCATGAACTTCCACTTCTTCTCCAATCATGATGCTATGGATCATGATGGCTCGGTCTAGAGTAACTTCGGACCGGTTGCTAATGGGAATGATTGAGCGTTGGATAAACTCCAACCATCCTCTAGCCACAGGCTTGAGGTCATGCCTTCTTAATTGAACCGGCTTCCCTCTTGAATCTCTCTTCCATTGGGCGCCCTCTTCACAAATGTCAGTGAGGACTTGGTCCAACCTTTTATCAAAGTTGACCCTTCTAGTGTAGGGATGTTCATCTCCTTGCATCATAGGCAAGTTGAATGCCAACCTTACATTTTCCGGACTAAAATCCAAGTATTTCCCCCGAACCATTGTAAGCCAATTCTTTGGGTCCGGGTTCATACTTTGGTCATGGTTCTTGGTGATCCATGCATTGGCATAGAACTCTTGAACCATTAAGATTCCGACTTGTTGAATGGGGTTGGTGAGAACTTCCCAACCTCTTCTTCGGATCTCATGTCGGATCTCCGGATATTCACTCTTTTTGAGTGAAAAAGGGACCTCGGGGATCACCTTCTTCAAGGCCACAACTTCATAGAAGTGGTCTTGATGCACCCTTGAGATGAATCCCTCCATCTCCCATGACTCGGAGGTGGAAGCTTTTGCCTTCCCTTTCCTCTTTCTAGAGGTTTCTCCGGCCTTGGATGCCATAAATGGTTATGGAAAAACAAAAAGTAATGCTTTTACCACACCAAACTTAAAAGGTTTGCTCGTCCTCGAGCAAAAGAAGAAAGAAGAGAGTAGAAGAAGAAGAAATGAGGAAGAAGGGAATGGCTTTGTGTTCGGCCAAAGAGGGGGAGAAGTGGTGTTTAGGTTGTGTGAAAATGAAGGAGTGAAGAGGGGTTTATATAGGAGAGGGGGGCTTATGGTTCGGTCATGTAAGGGTGGGTTTGGGTGGGAAAGTGGTTTGAATTTGAAGGGTGAGGTAGGTGGGGTTTTATGAAGGATGGATGTGAGTGGTGAAGAGAAAGATGGGATTTGATAGGTGAAGGGTTTTTTGGGGAAGAGGTATTAAGGTGATTGGTGAATGGGTGAAGAAGAGAGAGGGTGGGGGGTTGGTGGGGATCCTGTGGGGTCCACAGATCCTGAGGTGTCAAGAAAAAGTCATCCCTGCACCAAATGGCATGCAAAATCACGTTTTGAGCCAATTTTGGCGTTAAACGCCGGGCTGGTGCCCATTTCTGGCGTTTAACGCCAGGTTCTTACCCTTTCCTGGCGTTTAACGCCAGTCTGGTGCCCCTTTCTGGCGTTAAACGCCCAGAATGGTGCCAGACTGGGCGTTAAACGCCCACCTGCTAGCCTTACTGGCGTTTAAACGCCAGTAGGTTCTTCCTCCAGGGTGTGCTGTTTTTCTTCCTATTTTTCATTCTGTTTTTGCTTTTTCAATTGATTTTGTGACTTCTCATTATCATCAACCTACAAAAAACATAAAATAACAAAGGAAAATAGATAAAATATAACATTGGGTTGCCTCCCAACAAGCGCTTCTTTAATGTCAGTAGCTTGACAAAGGGCTCTCATGGAGCCTCACAAATGCTCAGAGCAATGTTGGAACCTCCCAACACCAAACATAGAGTTTGAATGTGGGGGTTCAACACCAAACTTAGAGTTTGGTTGTGGCCTCCCAACACCAAACTTAGAGTTTGACTGTGGGGGCTCTGTTTGATTCTGATTTGAGAGAAGCTCTTCATGCTTCCTCTCCATGGTGATAGAGGGATATCCTTGAGCCTTAAACACATAGGATTTTTCATTCACTTGAATGATCAGTTCACCTCCATCAACATCAATCACAGCCTTTGCTGTGGCTAGGAAGGGTCTGCCAAGGATGATAGATTCATCCAGGCACTTCCCAGTCTCTAGGACTATGAAATCAGCAGGGATGTAAAGGTCTTCAATCTTCACCAGAATATCCTCTACAAGTCCATAAGCTTGTTTCTTTGAATTGTCTGCCATCTCTAGTGAGATTCTTGCAGCTTGTACCTCAAAGATCCCTAGCTTCTCCATTACAGAGAGAGGCATGAGGTTTACACTTGACCCTAAGTCACACAGAGCCTTTTTGAAGGTCATGGTGCCTATGGTACAAGGTATTGAAAACTTCCCAGGATCTTGTCTCTTTTGAGGTAATTTCTGCCTAGACAAGTCATCTAGTTCTTTGGTGAGCAAAGGGGGTTCATCCTCCCAAGTCTCATTTCCAAATAACTTGTCATTTAGCTTCATGATTGCTCCAAGGCATTTAGCAACTTGCTCTTCAGTGACATACTCATCCTCTTCAGAGGAAGAATACTCATCAGAGCTCGTGAATGGCAGAAGTAAGTCCAATGGAATCTCTATGGTCTCATTTTGAGCCTCAGATTCCCATGGTTCCTCATTGGGGAACTCATTGGAGGCCAGTGGACGTCCATTGAGGCCTTCCTCAGTGGCTTTCACTGCCTCTCCTTCCTCTCCAAATTCGGCCATGTTGATGGCCTTGCACTCTCCTTTTGGATTTTCTTCTGTATTGCTTGGGAAAGTACTAGGAGGGAGTTCAGTAATTCTCTTGCTTAGCTGACCCACTTGTGCCTCTAAGTTTCTAATGGAGGACCTTGTTTCAGTCATGAAACTTTGAGTGGTTTTGATTAGATCAGAGACCATGGTTGCTAAGTCAGAGGTATTCTGCTTAGAACTCTCTATCTGTTGCTGAGAAGATGATGGAAAAGGCTTGCCATTGCTAAACCTGTTTCTTCCACAATTACTGTTGTTGAAACCTTGTTGAGGTCTCTGTTGATCCTTCCATAAGAAATTTGGGTGATTTCTCCATGAAGAATTATAGGTGTTTCCATAGGGTTCTCCTAGGTAATTCACCTCTTCCATTGAAGGGTTCTCAGGATCATAAGCTTCTTCTTCAGATGAAGCATCCTTAGTACTGCTTGGTGCATTTTGCATTCCAGACAGACTTTGAGAAATCAAATTGACTTGTTGAGTCAATATTTTATTCTGAGCCAATATGGCATTCAGAGTGTCAATCTCAAGAATTCCTTTCTTCTGATTAGTCCCATTGCTCACAGGATTCCTTTCAGAAGTGTACATGAATTGGTTATTTGCAACCATTTCAATTAGCTCTTGAGCCTCTGTAGGCGTTTTCCTCAGATGAAGAGATCCTCCAGCAGAGCTATCCAAAGACATCTTGGACAGTTCAGATAGACCATCATAGAAAATACCTATGATGCTCCATTCAGAAAGCATGTCAGAAGGACACTTTCTGATCAATTGTTTGTATCTTTCCCAAGCTTCATAGAGGGATTCTCCATCCTTCTGTCTGAAGGTTTGGACTTCCACTCTAAGCTTACTCAATTTTGAGGTGGAAAGAACTTTGCCAAGAAGGCATTGACTAGCTTTTCCCATGAGTCCAGGCTTTCTTTAGGTTGTGAGTCCAACCATGTCCTAGCTCTGTCTCTTACAGCAAAAGGGAATAGCATTAGTCTGTAGACCTCAGGGTCAACCCCATTAGTCTTGACAGTGTCACAGATTTGCAAGAATTCAGCTAAAAACTGATGAGGATCTTCCAATAGAAGTCCATGGAACTTGCAATTTTGTTGCATTAGAGAAACTAATTGAGGCTTAAGCTCAAAGTTGTTTGCTCCAATGGCAGGGATAGAGATGCTTCTCCCATAGAAGTCGAGAGTAGGTGCAGTAAAGTCACCCAGCACCTTCCTTGCATTGTTGGCATTGTTGTTGTTTTCGGCTGCCATAGGTTCTTCTTCTTTGAAGATTTCTGTTAGATCCTCTACAGAGAGTTGTGCCTTAGCTTCTCTTAGCTTTCGCTTCAAGGTCCTTTCAGGTTCAGGGTCAGCTTCAACAAGAATGCCTTTGTCTTTGTTCCTGCTCATAAGAAAGAGAAGAGAACAAGAAAATATAGAATCCTCTATGTCACAGTATAGAGATTCCTTGAGGTGTCAGAGGAAAAGAAAAATAGAAGGCAGAAGTAGAAAATTCGAACTTATCAAAGAAGATGGAGTTCGAATTTTGCATTAAGGAATAGTGTTAGTCCATAAATAGAAGGATGTGAGAAGAAGGGAAGTAATTTTCGAAAATTAAGTAAAAGATTTTAAAAACATTTTGAAAAACACTAATTAATTTTCGAAAACCAAGAGTGGGAAAGAGATCAAGTGATTTTTGAAAAAGATTTTGAGATTAGAAATAAAAAAGATTTGATTGAAAACTATTTTGAAAAAAGATGTGGTTAAGAAGATATGATTGGTTTTTAAAAAGATGTGATTGAGAAGATATGATTTGAAAAATATTTTAAAAAGATTTGATTTTAAAAATTAATGACTTGGCTAAAAAGAAAAGATATGATTCAAACATAAAACCTTTCTCAACAGAAAAGGTAACATAATTGAAATGTTGAATCAAATCATTAATTGTTAGCAAGTATCTTTGAAAAAGGAAAGAAATTGATTTTGAAAATATTTGATTGAAAAGATATGATTTGAAAAAGATTTGATTTTGAAAAATTTTGAAAACTTGAAAAAAAAATTGATTTGAAAACAAAATCTCCCTTCTTGTGCCATCATGGCGTTAAACGCCCAGAATGGTGCACATTCTGGCATTTAACGCCCAAAACTCTACCCTTTTGGGCGTTAAACGTCCAACCAGGCACCCTGGCTGGCGTTTAAACGCCAGTCTGTCCTTCTTCACTGGGCGTTTTGAACGCCCAACTTTTTCTGTATAATTCCTCTGCTGTATGTTCTGAATCTTCAATTCTCTGTACTATTGACTTGAAAAGACACAAATTAAAAATATTTTTGGATTTTTAATAATGAGGAATAATCAAAATGCAACTAAAATCAAATAATAATGCATGCAAGACACCAAACTTAGCAGTTTGTATACTATTGACATTAACAAAATGAGAATGCACATGAAAAATAACAAAACACTCAAGTCAAAAGAATTCAAAGATCAAAACAAGGAAATCATCAAGAACAACTTGAAGATTAATGAAGACACATGCATAAATTTGAAAAATGTAAGGAGAACAGAAACATGCAATTGATACCAAACTTAAAATGAGACACTAGACTTAAACAAGAAATATTTTTGGTTTTTATGATTTTGTAATTTTTTTTTTGGATTTTTCGAAAATATAAGTGGAAAAGGAAATAAAGATATCAAAATTCTTAATGAGAATTCCAGGAATCATGCAATGTTAGTCTAAAGCTTTAGTCTAAAGGAATTAGACATAGCTAGCCAAGCTTCAGCAGGACATTGCATTCAAGAGCTAAATTGATGAGGATCAATCAGCTTTGGTGATGATAAGAACATCACCTTGAAACACTAGAATTCATTCTTAAGAACTCTGAAAAAAAATAAATACCTAATCTAAGCAACAAGATGAACCGTCAGTTGTCCATACACGAAACAATCCCCGGCAACGGCGCCAAAAACTTGGTGTGCGAAATTGTGATCACTACTTTTCACAACTCAATTAATCCCTAGTAATGGCCCCAAAAATTTGGTGCTCAATACCATGGCATACACAACTTTGCACAACTAACCAGCAAGTGCACTGGGTCGTCCAAGTAATAAACCTTACGCGAGTAAGGGTCAATCCCACGGAGATTGTTGGTATGAAGCAAGCTATGGTCACCTTGTAAATCTTAGTCAGGCAGACTCAAATGGGTGTAGATGATATATGAATGAAACATAAAGATAAAGATAGAGATACTTATGTATATCATTGGTGAGAGTTTCAGATAAGTGTATGAAGATGCTTTCCCTTCCGTCTCTCTGCTTTCCTACTGTCTTCATCCAATCCTTCTTACTCCTTTCCATGGCAAGCTTATGCAAGGGTTTCACCGTTGTCAGTGGCTACCTCCCATCCTCTCAGTGGAAATGTTCAACGCACCCTGTCACGGCACGGCTATCCATCTGTCGGTTCTCGATCAAGCCGGAATAGAATCCATTGATTCTTTTGCGTCTGTCACTAACGCCCCGCCCTGTGGAGTTTGAAGCACGTCACAGTCATTCAATCATTGAATCCTACTCAGAATACCACAGACAAGGTTAGACCTTCCGGATTCTCTTGAATGCCGCCATCAGTTCTTGCCTATACCACGAAGACTCTGATCTCACGGAATGGCTGGCTCGTTTGTCAGGCGAGCACTCGGTTGTCAGGCGATCAACCATGCATCGTGTGTCAGGAATCCAAGAGATAAACATTAGAGCCTTGTTTGCTTGTAGAACGAAAGTGGTTGTCAATCACTTGTTCATAAGTGAGAATGATGATGAGCGTCACATAATCATCTCATTCATCAAGTTCTTGAGTGCAAATGAATATCTTGGAATAAGAACAAGCTGAATTGAATAGAAGAACAATAGTAATTGCATTAATACTCGAGGTACAACAGAGCTCCACACCTTAATCTATGGTGTGTAGAAACTCCACCGTTGAGAATATATAAGAACAAGGTCTAGGCATGGCCGAATGGCCAGCCTCCCAAAGTGAGTTCAATCATAAAAACATGATCAAAAGCTCTCAAATACAATAATAAAAGGTCCTATATATAGAGAACTAGTAGCCTAGGGTGTACAGAGATGAGTAAATGACATAAAAATCCACTTCCTGGCCCACTTGGTGTGTGCTTGGGCTGAGCAATGAAGCATTTTTCGTGTAGAGACTCTTCTTGGAGTTAAACGCCAGCTTTGGTGCCAGTTTGGGCGTTTAACTCCCATTCTTGTGCCAGTTCCGGCGTTTAACGCTGGGAATTCTGAGGGTGACTTTGAACGCCGGTTTGGGCCATCAAATCTTGGGAAAAGTATGGACTATCATATATTGCTGGAAAGCCCAGGATGTCTACTTTCCAACGCCGTTGAGAGCGCGCCAATTGGGCTTCTGTAGCTCCAGAAAATCCATTTTGAGTGCAGGGTGGTCAGAATCCAACAGCATCTGCAGTCCTTTTCAGTCTCTGAATCAGATTTTTGCTCAGGTCCCTCAATTTCAGCCAGAAAATACCTGAAATCACAGAAAAACACACAAACTCATAGTAAAGTCCAGAAAAGTGAATTTTAACTAAAAACTAATAAAAATATACTAAAAACTAACTAAATCCTACTAAAAACATACTAAAAACAATGTCAAAAAACGTACAAATTATCCGCTCATCAACTTACTTGCTCAAGTCTCTCCCCCATACATACACACCACAGGCATATAGTTTATTTATTTTCTTTCCTTCAGACCTTGGTGTCCAGCACCTCTTTGGGTTACTAAATGCTCTGTGGTGAGGGTTACTCTTGATAGTGGATTTTCATCTGATAATCCCGGGTTAGTTAACCCAAGTTACCAGGTGATGAAGCACCCCAAAGAGCTTATTCATCCAAGTAGATCCCTCAGACAGGAGCACCACAGACACATGTCTTAGGGTAAACCATTGGTGCCTAGCCTTATTGCTTACTCTTTTTCTTTTGTTTTTCACTTCCCTTGTTCTTTCCCTTTTCTCTTATTAGGATCTTGTTGTTATCTTAGTCTCATGGGTATATCAAAAGTAAAGCATTCAGGATAGATAGTTGTCATCCTAACCTTGTGGTTGAACTAACTTAGCTAACTTATGACTACCCCCAAAGATTCATGAATGCACTTCCACATTATGAACTCATTTCTGGTCTTTTGTAAACATAGACATTCTCTTCTTTATACAAACAGACAAGCTTACAAGTAAATAAGGGAAAGAAGCAGTGACACTTAAACCAGAGTTCATGGACCTAAGCAATAAGAGCATTAAGATGCAGAATTGAAAATGTTCAAACTAACATGGAAGCATGTTCTATTCCATACAAGATCTTTCTTATTTAAAGCATAGAAAAAGAAATGGAGTAACGAAGGAACTCCACCACCTTTTACTTTTGTGGCCGTCCTTGCTCTTTTCCTTGCTGGTCCTCCTTGTGTCCTCTTGCACTTCCTTGCAGCCATGGCAATCTTGCTTGCTTCCAATCCGCAAGTGCCTTCCTCACTGATTCATGGCTCTCTTCCACCCTTTTTCTCTCTTCTCGTGCTAATTCATCCCTCACTTCTTCATACCTTGCGATTCCTGGGTGTAATATAGGCAGCTGTCCTACTAGGTACCCGAGCCTGGCTTGAGTGTTTATGTGATGTCCTGTCTCGCTCATGTAAACACTTTCTGCAAATGCCCTTTGCTTGTCCAGTAGTTCTGTGTGTTCTATCTGCCTTCGATGCATCTCATGTATGTGTGCCCCTTGATGTGCTTGGATGTTGATTAGCCTCTGGATGGACTCTTGTTGCTCATTTTGCCTTTGCTCCATCCTATTGAATGTTTCTCCCCATTGTTGCCCTTGACTTTGTTGATGTTCTATCATCTGCCTTTGCCACTCTCCTTGTTGAGTTATCCATCTTGATAGTGCTTCCTCTTGCTGCCTCATCATCTGTAGTTGTAGCTCTTTCTGTGCTCCTTGGCCTTCCAAGTACTGTCTAGACAAGCCATCAAGGGCTTCCTGAAGTTGATGCATGTCCAAGGTCTGTAGTGCTTGCTCCTCTGGGGCTTGTCCTTCCACTCCTTGAGGGCCTTTACTCTTTCTTTGCTTCTTTTGATGTATGGGGGATGCTGCAGCATTCATCCTTCGAACTGTTATTGGAATGCCTTCTTTTATCCATACAGGATCCTCATCCTCAAACTCCACCCCAGCTTTCTTGCATAGTCGGTAAATAGTGCTGGGGTAACCTAACGTCCCTGTTGCGTCACTTTTCTCTGCCATCTTTCTAATGCCTTGAGCTATGATTTTATGAACCTTGATTTCTCCTCCCCTGAGTATGCAATGCACCATTGTTGCCCTTTCCAAATTCACCTCCGAGTTGTTTGCAGCTGGGAGGATGGACCTCCTCACTAGCTCAAACCACCCTTTGGCTTCAGGAGTGAGATCTATTCTCTTGATGAATTTTGGCTTATTTCCCGCGCCCCTTTCCCAGTCAGCTCCGGGTACACAAAGGTCTCGCAGGATCTGGTCATAATTGGGGTTGTTGTCCATCCTTGAGTGATAACTTTCTTCTTCAAATGGTATAGACCGTAGCTTCAATGCCCTCATTACACTCATGGGACCAAAATCCACCATTTTTCCTCTCACAAAGCTTATATATGACTCATCTTTCTTATCATACCGGACTGCATTTGCATAAAATTCTCTTATGAGGTTTGCATTCACCTTAGTGACCGGGTCAGTGAGGAGCTCCCATCTTCTCCTTTCTATCTTCTCTGAGATTTTCGGGCACTCACTCTTCCTAACTTGAAATCCCAACTCATAGATGATTTCCTTACGAACCATCCACCCGTATTCCAATGCATGATGCAAGCTTCTAAACCTCTTCCCGTCATACGGGTGTTCCTCCATGGGTTCCTTTCCCTTCCATCTCTTGGTACTTGAGGATGCCATGAATGATAATTCTTATGTGAAGGTGGTAAGGTTGTGGAGACTTCTGGTTGTTTTGGGTTTTATGGCAATGAAGAGAGTGAGGAGGAGGGAACATTTGTAATGAGGTAAGAAGTGCTGCGTTTCGAAATGAATATGTATGAAGAGTGTGTGAAGAAAGTTCAGGCTGGGTACGGAACAAGGGCTACTTATATAGGGAAGTTGTAAGTGAATGGATGGTGTGGATTGATGGATTTGTCGCTCGATGGACGGTTGGGGTTATGCATGCTCATGGACAAGGATCACCACTTTATTGTGGTTATTGGTTCGGTCATTGGTGCACGAAATTGCAATAACACTTTTGCAATCCCGCACAACTAACCAGCAAGTGCACTGGGTCGTCCAAGTAATACCTTGCGTGAGCAAGGGTCGATCCCACGGAGATTGTCGGCTTGAAGCAAGCTATGGTTATTTTGTAAATCTTAGTCAGGATATCAGAAATTATCAGGATTGATTGTAAAAAGCAAAAGAACATGTAATGGTTACTTGTACTGCAGTAATGGAGAATGGGTTGAGGTTTGGAGATGCTCCATCTTCTGAATCTCTGCTTTCCTACTGTCTTCTTCATTGAACACGCCTGTCTCCTTCCATGGCAAGCTCGTGTAGGGTCTCACTGTTGTCAGCAGCTACCTCCCATCCACGCAGTGAAAGCTAATGCAAAGCACTCTGTCACAGTGCCGCCAATCACCGGTTTGGTTCCCTCCCCTACCGGAATAGAATCACTCTTTTGCGTCTGTCACTAACGCCCAGTAGGTTACAGGTTTGAAGCACATCACAGTCATTCAATCATTGAATCCTACTCAGAATACCACAGACAAGGTTTAGACCTTCCGGATTCTCTTGAATGCTGCCATCAGGTCCTGCCTATACCACGAAGATTCCGATTAAAGAACCCAAGAGATAACTACTCAATCTAAGATAGAACAGAGGTGGTTGTCAGGCATATGTTCATAGTTGAGAATGATGATGATTGTCACGGATCATCACATTCATCCGGATTAAGAACAAGTGTTATCTTAGAACGGAAGCAAGCATGATTGAATAAGAAACAGTAGTAATTGCATTAATCCATCAAGACACAGCAGAGCTCCTCACCCCCAACCATGGGGTTTAGAGGCTCATACTGTGGAAGAAACGTGTACAAAATGTTATGAGGTCATAAGGTTCTGATTACAATGTCAAAAGGTCCTATAAGTAGTAAACTAGTATCCTAAGGTTTACAGAAATGAGTAAATGACAGAAAAATCCACTTCCGGGCCCACTTGGTGTGTGCTTGGGCTGAGCATTGAAGCTTTTATGTGTAGAGACATTTTCTGGAGTTAAACGCCAGTTCTCATGCCAGTTTGGGCGTTTAACTCCAACTTTTAATCCAGTTCCGGCGTTTAACGCTGGAATTTCTGAGGCCGGATTGCTACGCGGGTTTGGGCCATCAAATCTTGGACAAAGTATGGACTATTATATATTGCTGGAAAGCCCAGGATGTCTACTTTCCAATGCCGTTGAGAGCGCGCCAATTGGGCTTCTGTAGCTCCAGAAAATCCACTTCGAGTGCAGGGAGGTCAGAATCCAACAGCATCTGCAGTCCTTTTCAGTCTCTGGATCAGATTTTTGCTCAGGACCCTCAATTTCAGTCAGAAAATACCTGAAATCACAGAAAAACACACAAACTCATAGTAAAGTCCAGAAAAGTGAATTTTAGTTAAAAACTAATAAAAATATACTAAAACTAACTAAAAGATACTAAAAACATACTAAAAACAATGCCAAAAAGCATACAAATTATCCGCTCATCACAACACCAAACTTAAATTGTTGCTTGTCCCCAAGCAACTGAGAATCAAAATAGGATAAAAAGAAGAGAATATACTATAGACTCCAAAATATCAAAGAAACATAGCTCCAATTAGATGAGCGGAACTAGTTGCTTTTTGCCTCCGAACAGTTTTGGCATCTCACTCTATCCTTTGAAGTTCAGAATGATTGGCATCTATAAGAACTCAGAACTCAGATAGTGTTATTGATTCTCCTAGTTAAGTATATTGATTCTTGAACATAGCTAATGTATGAGTCTTGGCTGTGGCCCAAAGCACTCTGTCTTCCAGTATTACCACCGGATACATACATGCCACAGACACATAATTGGGTGAACCTTCTTAGATTGTGACTCAGCTTTGCTAAAGTCCCCAATTAGAGGTGTCCAGGGTTCTTAAGCACACTCTTGTTGCCTTGGATCACAACTTTATTTCCTTCTTTTTTTTTTTCTTTTCTTTTTCTTTTTTTTCTTCTTTCTCTTTTTTTTTCGAAATATATTTTTTTTTTTCACTGCTTTTCTTGCTTCAAGAATCAATTTGATGATTTTTCAGATCCTCAATAACAGTTCTCTTTCTCCTCATTCTTTTAAGAGCCAACAATTTTAACATTCTTAAAACAACAAATTCAAAAGACATATGCACTGTTCAAGCATTCATTCAGAAAACAAAAAGTATTGCCACCACATCAAACTAATTCAACTAGTTTCAGAGATAAATTTCGGAATCCTGTACTTCTTGTTCTTTTGTGATTAAAGCATTTTTCTTTTAAGAGAGGTGATGGATTCATAGGACATTCATAGCTTTAAGGCATAAACTTTATTAATTTTATTAATTAAGAACAAGACTCAAATATAGATGTAAGATGAGACTAAAAATAAAGGAAAAAGGATAATAATAAAAACGAAAAAAACAGAGGCTCCTAATGATAGAGGTTTTCACAGAGTTAGGACTCAACAACCTTGATTTTGAGAAGTGGATGCTCCCCCAGATTGAGAGGAGAGCTTTTGGCGCTTCAGTTCCTTGATATCACGCCCCTGCTTCTCTTGTTCCTTCAGCAATTTGCAGATCATGCAGTTCTGATTCTGCTGTTCTTCCTTCAGTTGCTCCATAGTCTCTTGCAGCTTGTTGATGGATGCTTCTAGGCTGGCCCAGTAGCCAATTTCAGGGAATTCAGGGAGGAACTCACGCGTCCTCCTCTTGATAGAGTTGTCTTGCACTTGTCCTTCCATTGACTTCTTGGTGATTGGATGTTCAATGGGTATGAACTCATCTACTCCCATTTTTACCCCAGCCTCTTTGCAGAGCAAGGAGATTAAGCTTGGGTAGGCCAATTTGGCTTCAGTGGAATTCTTATTTGCAATTGTGTAGATCTCACAAGCAATCACATGATGCACCTCCACTGCTTTTCCAAGCATAATACAGTGAATCATCACTGCTCTCTTGATGGTGACCTCAGAACGGTTGCTAGTGGGCAATATGGAACGCCCAATAAAGTCTAGCCAACCTCTTGCAATTGGCTTGAGGTCTCCCCTCTTGAGTTGGTTTGGGACACCCTTAGAATTGGTTATCCACTTAGTTCCAGGGAGGCATATGTCCTCTAGAACTTGATCCAACCCCTTATCTACTCTCACCATCCTCCTATTGAAGGAATCAGGATCATCTTGTAGTTGAGGTAACTTGAAGATTTCTCTTATTTTGTCCAGATGGAAGTACATAACTTTCCCTCTGACCATGGTTCTGTGGGTAGGAAAAGCGGTTCCAGTCATTCTTTGCTTATCTGTGAGCCACAGATTTGAGTAGAATTCCTGAACCATGTTCCTTCCAACCTTTGTCTCAGGATTGGTCAGAACTTCCCAACCTCTGTTTCGAATTTGCTCTTGGATCTCCGGATATTCATCTTCTTTCAGATCAAATTTAACTTCCGGGATCACTGACCTCAGTCCCATTATTTTGTGATAATGGTCCTCATGTTCTTTGGTTAAGAACTTCTCTTCATTCCAAAGATTCTTTGGATTGGTCTCTTTCCTTCCTCTTGAGTTGGTTTGTTTTCCTTGGGAGCCATGATATTGATGAATCTTGGCTTAATGATCACGGAAAAGCACACCAAACTTAGAGGTTTTGCTTGTCCTCAAGCAAAAAGAAAAGAAATAAGAGAAGAGAGAGAGAGAGGGAGAGAAAATTCGAATGGTGTGAGGAAGGAGGGGTGAGGAACGTTCATTTATAGAGTGGGGGGAGGAGAATTTCGAAAACAAAAGAGAGATTTGAAAGGAAATTTGAAAAGATATGAAAGATTTTTGAGAAAAGGGTGAGTTTTTGAAGAAGATTTGGGATTATTTTGAAATAGATTTGAAAAATTGTTTTGATTTTTGAAGATTTGAAAGTGAATAATGAATGATTGAAGTGTGATGTTGTAGAAAAGTATGGGTGAGAAAAGGAAAGTTTGAAAAAATCTGAGTTGAAAACAAAAATGTGGTCCCCCCACCAAGCTGGCGTTAAACGCCCAGAATGGCACCCATTCTGGCGTTTAACGCCCATTTGTTGCCCCTTTTGGGCGTTTAACGCCCAGCCAGGTACCCTGGCTGGCGTTAAACGCCAGAAAACCTTCCTCACTGGGCGTTTTTCTGAACGCCCAGTGATGCTGCACACCTGGCGTTAAACGCCCAGAATGGTGCCCATTCTGGCGTTTAACGCCCAGAATGGTACCATTACTGGCGTTAAACGCCCAGAATGGTGCCCATTCTGGCGTTTAACGCCCAAAATGCCCCTTACTGGCGTTTTTTCGCCAGTAAGCTCATTTTCTCTGCTTTTTGAGCTGAATCCTTCTGTAACTCTGTGAATTCCTTCATTTTTGATACTTGCCTCTGTAAGAACTAATCATACAACTTCCTAATGACTGGGTTGCCTCCCAGCAAGCGCTTCTTTACTGTCTTTAGCTGGACTTTCACTGAGAATCACTCAAGTCTCAGTTCTGAGCATTCCTGCTCAAAATTTCCTTCAAGATAGTGTTTGATCCTCTGTCCATTAACAATGAACTTACTGTCAGAATCAATATCCTGAAGCTCAACATACCCATATGGTGACACTTTTGTAATCACATATGGACCCCTCCAACGGGATTTGAGTTTTCCTGGAAACAGTCTGAGCCTAGAGTTGAAGAGGAGAACTTTTTGTCCTGGCTCAAAGACTCTGGTTGACAATCTCTTGTCATGCCACTTCTTTGCCTTTTCCTTATAGATCTTAGCATTTTCAAAGGCATTGAGTCTGAACTCTTCTAGCTCATTTAGCTGGAGCAATCTTTTTTCACCAGCTAACTGTGCATCCATGTTTAGGAATCTGGTTGCCCAGTAGGCTTTATGTTCCAGTTCCACAGGCAAATGACAGGCCTTTCCATACACCAATTGGTATGGGGAGGTCCCTATAGGAGTCTTGAATGCTGTTCTGTATGCCCACAGAGCATCATCCAAGCTCTTTGCCCAATCCTTTCTTCGGGACATCACAGTCCGTTCCAGGATTCTTTTTAGCTCTCTGTTAGAGACTTCAGCTTGCCCATTTGTCTGTGGATGATACGGAGTTGCCACTTTATGGCTGATTCCATATCTAACCATAGCAGAGTATAGCTGTTTATTGCAGAAATGAGTACCCCCATCACTGATTAGTACTCTAGGGACGCCAAACCTGCTGAAAATGTTTTTCTGGAGGAATTTCAGCACGGTTTTGGTATCATTAGTGGGTGTAGCAATTGCTTCTACCCACTTAGATACATAGTCCACTGCCACCAGAATGTAAGTGTTTGAGTATGATGGTGGGAATGGCCCCATGAAGTCAATTCCCCATACATCAAACAGCTCTATCTCTAATATCCCTTGTTGAGGCATGGCATATCCATGAGGCAGGTTACCAGCTCTTTGGCAACTGTCACAGTTACGCACAAACTCTCGGGAATCTTTATAGAGAGTAGGCCAGTAGAAGCCGCACTGGAGAACTTTAGTGGCTGTTCGCTCACTTCCAAAGTGTCCTCCATACTGTGATCCATGGCAGTGCCATAGGATCCTTCGTGCTTCCTCTCTGGGTATACACCTGCGGATCACTCCGTCAGCACATCTCTTAAAGAGATATGGTTCATCCCAAAGGTAGTACTTGGCATCTGAAATTAGTTTCTTTCTTTGCACATAACTGTACTCCTTGGGTATGAACCTCACAGCTTTATAATTTGCAATGTCTGCAAACCATGGAGCTTCCTGAATGGCAAAGAGTTGCTCATCTGGGAAGGTCTCAGAGATCTCAGTAGAAGGGAGGGACGCCCCAGCTACTGGCTCTATTCTGGACAGATGATCTGCCACTTGGTTCTCTGTCCCTTTTCTGTCTCTTATTTCTATATCAAACTCTTGCAGAAGCAACACCCATCTGATAAGCCTGGGTTTTGAATCCTGCTTTGTGAGTAAGTATTTAAGAGCAGCATGGTCAGTGTACACAATCACTTTGGATCCCACTAGGTAGGATCTAAACTTGTCAATGGCATAAACCACTGCAAGTAATTCTTTTTCTGTGGTTGTGTAATTCTTCTGTGCATCATTTAGAACACGGCTCGCATAATAAATGACATGCAGAAGTTTGTTATGCCTCTGTCCCAACACTGCACCAATGGCATGATCACTGGCATCACACATTAATTCAAATGGTAATGCCCAATCTGGTGCAGAGATGACTGGTGCTGTGACCAGCTTAGCTTTCAGGGTCTCAAATGCCTGCAGACACTGTGTGTCAAACACAAATGGTGTGTCAGCAGCTAACAGGTTACTCAGAGGTTTAGCAATTTTCGAAAAATCCTTGATAAACCTTCTGTAGAATCCTGCATGCCCCAGAAAGCTTCTGATTGCCTTAACATTGGCAGGTGGTGGTAATTTTTCAATTACCTCTACCTTTGCCTTATCCACCTCTATTCCCCTGCTTGAAATTTTGTGCCCAAGGACAATTCCTTCAGTCACCATAAAGTGACATTTCTCCCAATTTAAAACCAGGTTAGTCTCTTGGCATCTTTTCAGGACAAGTGATAGGTGGTTAAGACAGGAGCTAAATGAGTCTCCATATACTGAAAAGTCATCCATGAAGACTTCCAGAAATTTCTCTACCATATCTGAGAAGATAGAGAGCATGCACCTCTGAAAGGTTGCAGGTGCATTGCACAGACCAAAAGGCATCCTCCTGTAGGCAAACACGCCTGAAGGGCAGGTGAATGCTGTTTTCTCTTGGTCCTGGGGATCCACTGCAATTTGGTTATAGCCTGAATAGCCATCCAAAAAGCAATAATAGTCATGACCAGCTAGTCTTTCTAGCATTTGGTCTATGAATGGTAAAGGAAAATGATCCTTTCTGGTGGCTGTATTGAGCCTTCTGTAGTCAATACACATACGCCACCCTGTGACTGTCCTTGTAGGGACCAGTTCATTTTTTTCATTATGAACCACTGTCATTCCTCCCTTTTTGGGAACAACTTGGACAGGGCTCACCCAGGGGCTATCAGAAATAGGATAAATAATCCCAGCCTCTAGTAATTTAGTGACCTCTTTCTGCACCACCTCCTTCATGGCAGGATTTAGCCTCCTCTGTGGTTGGACCACTGGTTTGGCATTATCCTCCAACAGGATCTTGTGCATGCATCTAGCTGGGCTAATGCCCTTAAGATCACTTATGGACCACCCAAGAGCTGTCTTGTGTGTCCTTAGCACTTTAATCAGTGCTTCCTCTTCCTGTGAATTTAAGGCAGAGCTTATAATCACTGGAAAAGTGTCACTCTCTCCCAGAAATGCATATTTCAGGGATGATGGTAGTGGTTTGAGTTCAGGCTTAGGAGGCTTATTCTCCTCCTGAGGAATTTTCGAAAATTCCTTTGCCTCCTCTGGCTCTTCCTGATCAGTTTGAGCATCTTTGAAGATGTTCTCAAGCTCTGATTCTAGGCTTTCAGCCTTATTGATCTCTTCTACCAGAGAGTCAATAATGTCAGCGTCCATGCAGTCCTCTGGTGTGTCTGGATGCTGCATAGCTTTTACAGCATTCAACTTGAACTCATCCTCATTGACTCTCAAGGTTACTTCCCCCTTTTGTACATCAATGAGAGTTCGTCCAGTTGCTAGGAAAGGTCTTCCTAGAATGAGAGTTGCATTTTTATGCTCCTCCATTTCCAGCACCACAAAGTCAGTTGGGAAGGCAAATGGCCCAACTTTGACAATCATGTCCTCTATTATGCCTGATGGGTGTTTAATGGAGCCATCAGCAAGTTGGAGGCATATCCTGGTTGGTTTGACTTCTCCAATCAACCCAAGCTTTCTGATAGTGGATGCAGGTATTAAGTTAATACTTGCTCCAAGGTCACATAAGGCTACCTTGGTGTAAGTGCCTTCCAATGTGCATGGTATCAGAAAGCTTCCAGGATCTTGAAGCTTTTCTGGTAAGCTTTTTAGAATGACTGCACTGCATTCTTCAGTGAGAAATACTTTTTCAGTTTCTCTCCAATCCTTCTTATGACTTAAGATCTCTTTCATGAACTTAGCATAAGAGGGTATTTGCTCAAGTGCCTCTGCAAAAGGAATCTTTATTTCAAGAGTCCTTAAATAGTCTGCAAAGCGGGCAAATTGCTTATCCTGTTCCGCTTTGCGGAGTTTCTGAGGATAAGGCATCTTGGCTTGATATTCTTCAACCTTAGATGCTGCAGGTTTATTCCTTACAGAAGTGGTTGAAGAAGCCTTGTTAGGGGGATAATTACCAGAACCCTCAGGTGCCTGATTCTCCTTGGGTGTTTGAACGCCAGGAGTGGATAAAGTTTGGGCGTTAAACGCCAACTTCTCCCCCTTTTCTGGCGTTTGAACGCCAGAACTGGGCAGGGAATGGGCGTTTAACGCCAGCTTTCCTCCCTGTTCTGGCGTTTGAACGCCAGTATTGGGCAAGGAATGGGCGTTTAACGCCAACTTTCCTCCCCTTTCTGGCGTTTGAACGCCAATAATCTTCCTCTCTGGGCTCTTACTGTCCTCAGAGGGATTTTGAACAGTAGCTTGGTCATCCTCTGTCAACTGTTCCTTAATTGATTTCTTGCTCTTTTGAGCAGTGGCATTCAGTGTTTTCCCACTCCTAAGTTGAACTGCTTGACATTCTTCTGTTATTTGTTTAGATATTTGCTGTTTTGCTTGTTTCAACTGCAGTTCTATGTTCTTGTTAGCAACCTTAGTATCATGGAGCATTTCTTTAAATTCTGCTAACTGTTCTGTCATCAGGAGCAATTGTTGGTTAAGCTCATTCATCTGTTCTTGAGGATTAGGGTCAGTGACTAGTGCCATGACCTCCTCCTTTGGAACGAACTCATTGCTAGAATATAAGTATTGGTTTCTAGCAACAGTGTCTATAAGCTCTTGAGCTTCTTCAATTGTCTTCCTCATGTGTATAGATCCACCAGCTGAGTGGTCTAAAGACATCTGAGCTTTTTCTGTAAGCCCATAGTAGAAAATGTCTAACTGTACCCACTCTGAAAACATTTCAGAGGGACATTTTCTTAGCATACCTCTATACCTCTCCCAGGCATCATAAAGGGATTCATTATCCTCTTGTTTAAAGCCTTGGATGTTCAGCCTTAGCTGTGTCATCCTTTTTGGAGGGTAAAAATGATTCAGGAATTTTTCTGATAACTGTTTCCATGTCTTTATGCTTGCTGTAGGTTGGTTATTTAACCACCTTTTTGCTTGATCTTTTACAGCAAATGGAAACAGTAACAGTCTGTAGACATCCTGATCTATCTCTTTATCATGTATTGTGTCAGCAATTTGTAAGAACTGTGCCAGAAACTCAGTAGGTTCTTCCTCTGGAAGACCGGAATACTGGCAATTTTGCTGCACTATGATAATGAGTTGAGGGTTTAGCTCAAAGCTGCTTGCTTTGATGGGAGGTATACAGATGCTACTCCCATATGCAGCTGTAATGGGGTTAGCATAAGACCCCAGAGTCCTTCTGGACTGATTAATTCCACTTAAGTCCATAATAGACAAAAGGGAAATGAGAGTAATTGCAAAGAGATGAATTTTGTTTATTTTTTTATTATTTTTTTTTTAGAAATAACCGAAAAATTAAAATAAAATAAAATAATACAAAAGGAAAATAAAATAAAATTCGAAAATTAAGAATAAAATAAGATCAAAGCAAATTGGGAACTGAATCAATTAGTAAAGAAAAAGATTTTGAAAACAGCAATTAAGAAGATATGATTGAAAAAATTTTTTATGAAAAAGATTTGATTCTTAAAAAGAGGAAAGAGAAAAACACAAAAAGACACCAAACTTAAAATTTTAGAAAATCAAACACTAATTTTTTCGAAAATTTTAAAGGAAAAACACAAAGAGGACACCAAACTTAGAACTTTTATGAATCAAAAAGGAACTAAGAACAAGAAAAAAAAATTCGAAAATTAAAAGAAGAAAAACAAAAAGCATGCAATTGACACCAAACTTAGAATATGAACTAGACTCAACTAAAATACTTTAAACCAACAAAAAGAAAACAGTCCTAATCTAAGCAACAAAATAAACCGTCAGTTGTCCAAACTCGAACAATCCCCGGCAACGGCGCCAAAAACTTGGTGCACGAAATTGCAATAACACTTTTGCAATCCCGCACAACTAACCAGCAAGTGCACTGGGTCGTCCAAGTAATACCTTGCGTGAGCAAGGGTCGATCCCACGGAGATTGTCGGCTTGAAGCAAGCTATGGTTATTTTGTAAATCTTAGTCAGGATATCAGAAATTATCAGGATTGATTGTAAAAAGCAAAAGAACATGTAATGGTTACTTGTACTGCAGTAATGGAGAATGGGTTGAGGTTTGGAGATGCTCCATCTTCTGAATCTCTGCTTTCCTACTGTCTTCTTCATTGAACACGCCTGTCTCCTTCCATGGCAAGCTCGTGTAGGGTCTCACTATTGTCAGCAGCTACCTCCCATCCGCGCAGTGAAAGCTAATGCAAAGCACTCTGTCACAGTGCCGCCAATCACCGGTTTGGTTCCCTCCCCTACCGGAATAGAATCACTCTTTTGCGTCTGTCACTAACGCCCAGTAGGTTACAGGTTTGAAGCACATCACAGTCATTCAATCATTGAATCCTACTCAGAATACCACAGACAAGGTTTAGACCTTCCGGATTCTCTTGAATGCTGCCATCAGGTCCTGCCTATACCACGAAGATTCCGATTAAAGAACCCAAGAGATAACTACTCAATCTAAAATAGAACAGAGGTGGTTGTCAGGCATATGTTCATAGTTGAGAATGATGATGATTGTCACGGATCATCACATTCATCCGGATTAAGAACAAGTGTTATCTTAGAACGGAAGCAAGCATGATTGAATAAGAAACAGTAGTAATTGCATTAATCCATCAAGACACAGCAGAGCTCCTCACCCCCAACCATGGGGTTTAGAGGCTCATACTGTGGAAGAAACGTGTACAAAATGTTATGAGGTCATAAGGTTCTGATTACAATGTCAAAAGGTCCTATAAGTAGTAAACTAGTATCCTAAGGTTTACAGAAATGAGTAAATGACAGAAAAATCCACTTCCGGGCCCACTTGGTGTGTGCTTGGGCTGAGCATTGAAGCTTTTATGTGTAGAGACATTTTCTGGAGTTAAACGCCAGTTCTCATGCCAGTTTGGGCGTTTAACTCCAACTTTTAATCCAGTTCCGGCGTTTAACGCTGGAATTTCTGAGGCCGGATTGCTACGCGGGTTTGGGCCATCAAATCTTGGACAAAGTATGGACTATTATATATTGCTGGAAAGCCCAGGATGTCTACTTTCCAATGCCGTTGAGAGCGCGCCAATTGGGCTTCTGTAGCTCCAGAAAATCCACTTCGAGTGCAGGGAGGTCAGAATCCAACAGCATCTGCAGTCCTTTTCAGTCTCTGGATCAGATTTTTGCTCAGGACCCTCAATTTCAGTCAGAAAATACCTGAAATCACAGAAAAACACACAAACTCATAGTAAAGTCCAGAAAAGTGAATTTTAGTTAAAAACTAATAAAAATATACTAAAAACTAACTAAAAGATACTAAAAACATACTAAAAACAATGCCAAAAAGCATACAAATTATCCGCTCATCAGTCATCAAGTTTCCTCTTTCTTTCATGTTGCATGGCTACATTTTCCAATGCATTCTTCCTTGAGTCACGTGTGTGTGTATCTCTTCATAAAGTGCTGAACCATTTCTTTTCACTTGTCCTATCAATCTCCTCAATGCTCCTTTTTTTCCCTATAAAGATGAAATAAGAAGAGTAAGAACTACTTTTATAAAAGAAACAAAAATGCTTTAACATCTACAGCTTGAATAATAAAAGAATTTGTTTATTCCTGAATTCCACTAACTGACTAACCGTGTATCTTCATATGCAAATTGGTGGCACCATAGGGTGACACCAAACTTAGTTTGGAGCACTGTGATGAAAAGTTGTGTTCAAAGCTTTAAGAATAATGCTTTGAACACCAAACTTGTTCTTTACTATATTCTGCATATAAAAATTTCACAGCTGTTTGTCAATTTTTGGTTGGAATTCATGAATATTGATTTATTCACTACTTCTTAAAGCATGTAAACATGGGTTGCCTCCCATGAAGCGCTTCTTTAGCGTCACTAGCTTGACGTTACCCCCTTATTATGGTGGTTGGTAATGCTTGAAGTCTTCTCCTCTGGCAGTGGACTTGTATCCGTTGGTTGTATCAATGATCTCTACATGCTCCAAAGAGAGAACTCTGTTGATGGTGAAGACCTTAGGTAGCTGAGACGGTACAGTGGGGAGATTAGGGGGGATATCTGTGAAGTAGGCTGAGATTACTTTATCCCCTGGAGAGAAATCTTCCGTAGGAATCTTCTTGTTCCGCCACCCCCTTGGTACCTTCTTCTTTGCCCCTGGTGCTGTTTTCTTACTCCTGGTGGCTACCTTCTTTGATGAGATTTTGTTAATGTCCTCACAAACTTCTGGTGGCTTAGGTTCCTCCAATTTTTCCTTGACCTGTGGCACTTGCTGCTGGCCTTGTCCATCAACCTAGTGAATCTCAGGATGAGCTGGTTGTGCTTCAGTGCTTGCTTCTTCCTTTAGTATCTCATGATGCCCTTTGCTCGGTTCTTTATCCTCTTCATCTTTTTCCAGTGAGAGTTCGAAAACACTGAAGCTCAGTTGTTCATCATGGATCCTTAATATTAGCTCTCCTTTCTCCACATCTATGAGTGCTCTAGCAGTAGCTAGAAATGGTCTCCCCAATATGATTGGGTGCAGGTGACTCTCTTCCATGTCCAGGATGACAAAGTCTGTTGGGAGAAAGTATTTTCCAACTTTGAGCAACACGTTTTCCACCATTCCTACTGCTTGCTTTTGAGTCTTGTCAGCCAGCCTTATGACTACATCTGTAGGTAGCATCTCATTGACCTGCAGCCTTTTTACCAGGGATAGGGGTATTAAGTTGATGCTTGCTCCCAAATCGCAAAGTGCTCTGTCAAAATTTGGTTCCCCTATAGCACAAGGGACATGAAAACTCCCTGGGTCTTTTCTTTTTGCAGGCAATTGTGTTTGAATGAGGGTGCTGCAATCCTTGTTCATCACTATAGTCTGGCCCCCCTTGAGTGAGCTCTTCTTGGGAAGTAGTTCCTTCATATACTTGATGAATGCTGGCATTTGCTGAATGACCTTGATGAATGGTATGTTCACATTCAAAGATGCAAACGAGTCCAAGAACCTTGAGTACATTCTCTTTCCCACAGCACCCTTTAGCAGTTGAGGAAATGGTGCATATAGTCTCAGCAGCTCCTGTTGTGAAATTTCTGGTTCTTGTTGGTCTTTCTTCTCCTTCTCTACTAAGGTATTTTCAGGTTGTTCTGACAACTTGCTTGGCTTGTCTTCAGTCTCCTTGTCATTTGTAGTGACCATATTGCAGTCTTCCCATCTTACTTTCTTCGCTTCACCTCTCGGATTCTTCTCCGTGTCACTTGGGAAGCTATCAGTGGGTCTGGGCATCTTCTCAGACAAATATCCCACTTGGAATTCCAGCTTCTTGATTGCTTCCCCCCGATTCTTCATACTGGCTCTCACCTCCTCTTTGAACACCTTATTGTCTGGAATGTCTTTGCATATGCTTTCAAGTAAGGTTTCAATCTTAGAGATTCTATCATCAAATGATGGTATGTTGGGGGTAGAGGTAGAAGAGTGAGATGTATTGCTGTGGTTTTGTTGGTATGTCCTCTGTGTGAATTGTTGGGGAGCTGTGTTGTTGGGGTTGTGACGTCTCTGATCTTGGCCTTGGTCTTGTTGATTCCCCCACCCAAAGTTTGGGTGATTCCTCCATCTAGGGTTGTAGGTCTTGGAGTATGGATCATGGTTGTATCTAGGTGAATTCCCAATGTAGTGGGCTTGCTCCTGAGTGCCTTCTTCCTCTTCACTTGCTTCCTCTTGAGTTAAAGTGGTGATTGCTGCCACTTGACTTCTCTCCATTTTCTTGGTGAGGTCAGCTAGCTGCTTGGTGATGAGCTTGTTTTGAGCAAGCAGAGCATCTACATTGTTCAGCTCTATTACTCCTCTAGTGTTCCCTCTTTCGGAAGCATAAAAGTAGTCATTCTCAGCTACAGTTTCAATGACATCTATGGCTTCCTCAATGGTCTTCTTCTTGTTCAAAGAACCTCCGGATGAATGGTCTATAGCCTTCTTAGATTCATATGACAGTCCTTCATAGAAGATGTGCAGCTGCACCCATTCATTGAACATATCAGATGGACATCTCCTTGTTAGGTCTTTAAACCTCTCCCATGCTTCATATAGAGTCTCACCATCTTGTTGCCTGAAAGTTTGGACCTCAGCTCTCAGCCGATTGACTCGTTGAGGGGGGTAAAATCTTGCTAAGAACTTGTTCATAACATCATCCCAAGTTGTCAAGCTCTCCTTTGGAAAAGACTCCAACCACTTGGTTGCCTTGTCTCTGAAAGAGAATAGGAACAACAACAGTCTATAGACGTCTGGTTGAATGCCATTGGACTTCACTGTGTCACATATTCTCAGGAAGGTGTTTAAGTGTTGGTTGGGGTCTTCTTGGACACCTCCTCCGAATGAGCAATTGTTCTGAACAAGGGTGATGAGCTGTGGCTTTAGTTCAAAGTTGTTGGCATGGATGGTTGGTTTTTGGATGCTACTTCCGCAATTCCCTGGGTTTGGGTTGATGTAAGAGCACAAGACTCTTCTATCTTCCCCACCAGGATTTGCTCTACCTCCTCCACCATGGTTGTGAACCTCTTCCTCACGATGGTCTTCCATGGTTGTTTCAAAGTATTCTTCACAGTGTTCCTCCTCTTCTTCAGCACCCACTACACGTTTTTCTTTTGCCTCCCTTCTTAATCTTAAGAAGGTTCTCTCAGGTTCAGAATCAAAGGAAGTTGAAGCTCCGCTTCTTCTCCCTGTCATACAAACCCACAGATTACAAGCAAGAAAAGCAATGCAGAAAGTATCTTGTTAGAATAACTTGTTAGTGTCAGTGATGCAATATATCAAACAGTTAGTGGGTTAGTGAACTGAATTGTAAATAGCAAAGAAAAACTCAGAAACAGGGGAGGGGAAGAATTAAACTAAGACGGAAAGCAAATTAACCAAACAGAAAATTAAATCACACAAAATACAAATGCTCAATCTAGTGATCCTCTAATGTAATCATTGTCGATGCACAATCAATCCCCGGCAACGGCGCCATAAACTTGATCGGGGTAAAACTTGTCTCTCAACAAATTCCCATTCGGCAAGTGTACCGAATTTGTCGTCAAGTAAAAACTCACAATAGAGTGAGGTCGAATCCCACAGGGATTGATTGATCAAGCAACTTTAATTAGAGGAATGATCTAGTTGAGTGAATCCATGAATAGAATTGATAATTGCATAAATTAAAATGGCGAGAAAGTAAATGACTGAAAGTAAATAGCAGAATTGTAAATGGGAATGGGGGAATTGCTCATAAAAGTAAATTGCAAAAAATAAAGAGAATGGGTAAGATCAGAAATGGGGAGTTCATTGGGCTTAGGAGATGTTGCATTCTCCGGATTAATTTCATTTTCATCTCTTCCTCAATCAATGCACTCATTAATCTCCTTGGCAATCTTAAGTGATTGAATCACAATTTCTTGCAATTCAATCTCTCAAATCTTGATCAATAGCCAATTCCTTGGTCAATTGCTCATGAGAAGAGATGAAGTGTGGTCACTGATTATACCACATGCACTTCCCAAATCAAATGCTTAGAGGGTTATAGCCACATACCCATCCACACTCAATTTGGTCCAGCATGAGAAAGCATTTCTAGCTAATCTCTTCATTCCTCTTTCAAGGATCCGAAGAGATCCATGTTTGAATAGCTTCTTTTCCAAGATAACTATCCAATTGGATGAAGATCGAAAGCTTTCAAGTAAAATCAAAAGGAAAGATAGAAGAAGAATAAGAAAATTAGTATTGATCCATCAAATTACAACAGAGCTCCCTAACCCAATGAAAGGGTTTTAGTTGTTCATAGCTCTAGAAATCAAAATCAAAGATGGAGAATACATGATAAAGCTTGAAGTACAAAGAAAGTAAATATAAAGAGTAGTTCTCTCTCCTAGCTCCTTCCAAAAAAAGCTCCTCTCTCTTTCAAAACTACTCCTATATATACTACTCTTCTCAACTTCTAGTTAGCTCTTCAAGTCTTGGGCCTCTGGATCTTTGAGCTTGAAGCAGTTCCTTTCTTCAATTGGGCTTGGCTTACTTGCAGAGAGAAAATGTGAAGTGGGCATAGACTTTAGCTCAAGACGTTAGGGGTATTTAACATTTAGTGAAAATACAAGTTCGAGAACGTTAGTGATACTTAACATTGTCACTAACGTTGCCATGCACCCCTTTGCCTCACGTTAAAGCCCACATTAACTGGGTTAACGTGGCTTTTAACGTTGCCTTGTTAGCCTTCGAGAACGTTAGTGACACTCAACATTGTCACTAACGTTCAAGTGTGCCCCTACTTGCTTCACGTTAAAGCTCACGTTAACTAGGTTAACGTGGCTTCTAACGTGGCTTTTGCCAACCTTCGAGAACGTTAGTGACACTCAACATTGTCACTAACGTTCAAGTGTGCCCCTAGGTCTCACGTTAGAGTCCACGTTAACTAGGTTAACGTGGCTTCTAACGTTGCCATTCTTAGCCATCCCAACGTTAGTGACAATGTTGAGTGTCACTAACGTTGGCTCATTCTTCATTCCTCATCGTTAGCTTCCACGTTAACCAAGTTAATGTGGAAGTTAACATGGCTCTTGGGGGTTGTGTGGTTGCTCCAACGTTAGTGACAATGTTGAGTGTCACTAACGTTGTTGACAACTCTCCATCTCTTACGTTAGCTCCCACGTTAACCAAGTTAACGTGGGAGTTAACGTGGCTCTTTGCACCTTAGGCCAACGTTAGTGACAGTGTTGAGTGTCACTAACATTGGCTTCTCTTCCCCCTTTAACATTAGAGGCCACGTTAACTAGGTTAACGTGGCTTCTGACGTGGCCATTTGTGAGCAACTGCCAACGTTAGTGACAACGTTAAGTGTCACTAACGTTGGCTCAACTTCTCTTCTCCACGTTAGAGTTCACGTTAACTTAGTTAATGTGACTCTTTAACGTGGGTTGGTGCAAGAAATTGCAATCACACTTTTGCAACCTCGCACAACTAACCAGCAAGTGCACTGGGTCGTCCAAGTAATACCTTGCGTGAGCAAGGGTCGATCCCACGGAGATTGTCGGCTTGAAGCAAGCTATGGTTATCTTGTAAATCTTAGTCAGGATATCAAAAATTATCAGGATTGATTGTGAAAGGCAAAAGAACATGAAATAAGTACTTGTTATGCAGTAATGGAGAATAGGTTGAGGTTTTGGAGATGCTCCATCTTCTGAATCTCTGCTTTCCTACTGTCTTCTTCATCAAACACGCAAGGCTCCTTCCATGGCAAGCTATATGTAGGGTTTCACCGTTGTCAGTGGCTACCTCCCATCCTCTCAGTGAAAACGTTCCTATGCTCTGTCACAGCATGGCTAATCATCTGTCGGTTCTCGGTCAGGCCGGAATAGAATCCAGTGATTCTTTTGTGTCTATCACTAACGCCCCGCCTGCTAGGAGTTTGAAGCACCTCACAGTCATTCAATCATTGAATCCTACTCAGAATACCACAGACAAGGTTTAGACCTTCCGGATTCTCTTGAATGCCGCCATCAGTTCTAGCTTATACCACAAAGATTCCGGTTAAAGAATCCAAGAGATATCTACTCAATCTAAGGTAGAACGGAGGTGGTTGTCAGGCACACGTTCATAGTTGAGAATGATGATGAGTGTCACGAATCATCACATTCATCCGGTTTAAGAACAAGTAATATCTTAGAATGGAAGCAAGCATGATTGAATAAGAAACAGTAGTAATTGCATTAATCCATCAAGACACAGCAGAGCTCCTCACCCCCAACCATGGGGTTTAGAGACTCATGCCGTGGAAAGTACACAAAGAAACGTGTAAAGTGTCATGAGGTACTTGATACAATGTCAAAAGATCCTATTAATAGTAAACTAGTATCCTAAGGTTTACAAAAATGAGTAAATGACATAAAAATCCACTTCCGGGCCCACTTGGTGTGTGCTTGGGCTGAGCATTGAAGCATTTTCGTGTAGAGACCTTTTCTGGAGTTAAACGCCAGCTTTCATGCCAGTTTGGGCGTTTAACTCCAAGTTTTATGCCAGTTCCAGCGTTAAACGCTGGAATTTCTGAGGCTGAATCGCCACGCCGGTTTGGGCCATCAAATCTTGGGCAAAGTATGGACTATCATATATTGCTGGAAAGCCCAGGATGTCTACTTTCCAATGCCGTTGAGAGCGCGCCAATTGGGCTTCTGTAACTCTAGAAAATCCACTTCGAGTGCAGGGAGGTCAGAATCCAACAGCATCTGCAGTCCTTTTCAGTCTCTGAATCAGATTTTTGCTCAGAACCTTCAATTTCAGTCAGAAAATACCTGAAATCACAGAAAAACACACAAACTCATAGTAAAGTCCAAAAAAGTGAATTTTAACTAAAAACTAATAAAAATATACTAAAAACTAACTAAAAGATACTAAAAACATACTAAAAACAATGCCAAAAAGCGTATAAATTATCCGCTCATCACAACACCAAACTTAAATTGTTGCTTGTCCTCAAGCAACTGAAAATTAAATAAGATAAAAAGAAGAGAATATACTATAGACCCCAAATTATCAATGAAACTTAGCTCCAAATTAGATGAGCGGGACTAGTAGCTTTCTGCCTCCGAACAGTTTTGGCATCTCACTCTATCCTCTGAAATTCAGAATGATTGGCTTCTTTAGGAACTCAGAATCCAGATAGTGTTATTGATTCTCCTAGTTAAGTATGATGATTCTTGAACATAGCTAGTGTTTGAGTCTTGGCTGTGGCCCAAAGCACTCTGTCTTCCAGTATTACCACCGGATACATACATGCCACAGACACATAATTGGGTGAACCTTTTTAGATTGTGACTTAGCTTTGCTAGAGTCCCCAATTAGAGGTGTCCAAGGTTCTCAAGCACACTCTTTTTGCCTTGGTTCACAACTTCATTTCTTTCTTTTTTCTTTCTTTTTCTCTCTTTTTTTTTCGAAATTTTTTTTTTTGATTCACTGCTTTTTCTTGCTTCAAGAATCATTTTTATGATTTTTCAGATCCTCAATAACATGTCTCTTTTTTCATCATTCTTTCAAGAGCCAACAATTTTAACATTCATGAATAACAAATTCAAAAGACATATGCACTGTTCAAGCATACATTCAGAAGACAGAAAGTATTGTCACCACATCAAACTAATTCAACTAGTTTCAGAGATAAATTCGAAATCCTGTACTTCTTGTTCTTTTGTGATTAAAGCATTTTTCATTTAAGAGAGGTGATGGATTCATAGGACATTCATAACTTTAAGGCATAAATTTTATTAATTATGAATTAAGAACAAGACTCAAATATAGATATAAGATGAGACTAAAAAAAATAAAAATAGAAAACAAAAGAAAAACGCAAAAATAGGCTCCTAATGATAGAGGTTTTCACAGAGTTAGGACTCAACAACCTTGATTTTGAGAAGTGGATGCTCCCTCAGCTTGAGAGGAGAGCTTTTGGCGTTTCATCTCTTGGATTTCACGCCCCTGCTCCTCTTGCTCCTTCTATTGACTTCTTGGTGATTGGATGTTCAATGGGTATGAATTCATCTGCTCCCATCTTCACCCCAGCCTCTTTACAGAGCAAGGAGATCAAGCTTGGGTAGGCCAGTTTGGTTACAGTGGAATTTTTATTTGCAATTGTGTAGATCTCACAGGCGATCACATGATGAACCTCCACTTCTTTTTCAAGCATAATGCAATGAATCATCACTGCTCTCTTGATGGTGACCTCAGAACGGTTGCTAGTGGGTAGTATGGAACGCCCAATAAAGTCTAGCCAACCTCTTGCAATTGGTTTGAGGTCTCCCCTCTTGAGTTGGTTTGGGACACCCTTTGAATTGGTTATCCACTTAGTTCCAGGGAGGCATATGTCCTCTAGAACTTGATCCAACCCTTTGTCTGCTCTCACCATTCTCCTATTAAAGGAGTCAGGATCATCTTACAGTTGAGGCAACTTGAAGATTTCTCTTATTTTGTCCAGATGGAAGTACATAACTTTCCCTCTGACCATGGTTCTATAGGTATGGTAAGCGGTTCCAGTCATTCTCTGCTTATCTGTTAACCACAGATTTGAGTAGAATTCCTGAACTATGTTCCTTCCAACCTTTGTCTCAGGATTGGTTAGAACTTCCCATCCTCTGTTTTGAATTTGCTCTTGGATCCCTAGATATTCATCTTCTTTCAGATCAAATTTTACTTCCGGGATCACTGACCTCAGACCCATTATTTTGTGATAATGGTCTTCATGTTCTTTGGTTAAGAACTTATCTTGATTCCAAAGATTCTTTGGATTATTTTCTTTCTTGCCTCTTAAATTGGTTTGTTTTCCCTTAGGAGCCATGATATTGGTGAATCTTGGCTTAGTGATCACGGAAAAGCACACCAAACTTAGAGGTTTGCTTGTCCTCAAGCAAAAGAAAGAAAAGAAGAGAGAGGGAGGAAGAGGAAATTCGAATGGTGTGGTGGAAAGAGGGAGCCAAACGTGTATTTATAAGGTGGGGGGGAAGAGGTTTCGAAAAAAAGAAAAATTGAAAGGAGATTTGCGAAGATATGGAAAGAATTTGAGAAAAGGGTGAGTTTTTGAACAAAATTTGGGTTTGATTTGAGAGATTTGAAGAATGATTTTGGATTTTTGAAAATTTGAAAGTGAATGATGAGAGATTGAAATGTATTTTTGTAGAAAAATATGGGTAAGAAAAGGAAAGTTTGAAAAAATCTGATTTGAAAACAAAATTGTGGTCCCCCCACCTTTCTGGCGTTAAACGCCCAGAATGGCACCCATTCTGGCGTTTAACGCCCAATTGATGCCCCTTTTGGGCGTTTAACGCCCAGCCAGGTGCCCTGGCTGGCGTTAAACGCCAGAAATCCTTTATCACTGGGCGTTTTTCCAAAACGCCCAGGATGCTGCACACCTGGCGTTAAACGCCCAGAATGGTGCCCATTCTGGCGTTTAACGCCCAAAATGGCACCATTCCTGGCGTTAAACGCCCAGAATGGTACCCATTCTGGCGTTTAACGCCCAAAATGCCCCTTACTGGCGTTTTTTCGCCAGTAAGCTCTTTTTCTCTGCTTTTTGAGCTGAATCCTTCTGTAACTCTGTGAATTCCTTCATTTTTGATACTTGCCTTTGTAAAAACAATTCATACAACCTCCTAATGACTGGGTTGCCTCCCAGCAAGCGCTTCTTTACTGTCTTTAGCTGGACCTTTACTAAGACTCACTCAAGTCTCAGTTTTGAGCATTCCTGCTCAAAATTGCTTTCAAGATAATGCTTGATTCTCTGTCCATTAACAATGAACTTTTTGTCAGAATCAATATCCTTAAGCTCAACATATCCATATGGTGACACTCCTGTAATCACATACGGACCCCTCCACCGGGATTTGAGTTTTCCTGGAAACAATTTGAGCCTAGAGTTGAAGAGCAGAACTTTTTGTCCTGGCTCAAAGACTCTGGTTGACAACTTCTTGTCATGCCACTTCTTTGCCTTTTCTTTATAAATTTTTGCATTTTCAAAGGCATTGAGTCTGAACTCCTCTAGCTCATTTAGCTGGAGCAATCTTTTTTCACCAGCTAACTGAGCATCCATGTTTAGGAATCTGGTTGCCCAGTAGGCTTTATGTTCCAGTTCCACAGGCAAATGACAGGCCTTCCCATACACCAATTGGTATGGAGAGGTTCCTATAGGAGTCTTGAATGCTGTTCTGTATGCCCACAGAGCATCATCCAAGCTTTTTGCCCAATCCTTTCTCCGGGCTATCACAGTCCGTTCCAGGATTCTTTTTAGCTCTCTGTTAGAGACTTCAGCTTGCCCATTTGTCTGTGGATGATACGGAGTTGCCACTTTATGGCTGATTCCATATCTAACCATAGCAGAGTATAGCTGTTTATTGCAGAAGTGAGTGCCCCCGTCACTGATTAGTACTCTGGGAACACCAAATCTGCTGAAGATGTGTTTCTGGAGGAACTTTAGCACGGTCTTAGTATCATTAGTGGGTGTAGCAATTGCTTCTACCCACTTAGATACATAGTCTACCGCCACCAGAATGTAAGTGTTTGAGTATGATGGTGGGAATGGACCCATGAAGTTAATTCCCCATACATCAAACAATTCTATCTCTAATATCCCTTGTTGAGGCATGGCATATCCGTGAGGCAGGTTACCAGCTCTTTGGCAACTGTCACAGTTACGCATAAACTCTCGGGAATCTTTATAGAGAGTAGGCCAGTAGAAGCCACACTGGAGGACTTTAGTGGCTGTTCGCTCACTTCCAAAATGTCCTCCATACTGTGATCCATGGCAATGCCATAGGATCCTTTGTGCTTCTTCTCTGGGTACACATCTGCGGATCACTCCGTCAGCACATCTCTTAAAGAGATATGGTTCATCCCAGAGGTAGTACTTGGCATCTGAAAGCAATTTCTTTCTTTGCACACTGCTGTACTCCTTGGGTATGAACCTCACAGCTTTATAATTTGCAATATCTGCAAACCATGGAGCTTCCTGAATGGCAAAGAGTTACTCATCTGGGAAAGTCTCAGAGATCTCAGTAGAAGGGAGGGACGCCCCAGCTACTGGTTCTATTCGGGACAGATGATCAGCTACTTGGTTCTCTGTCCCTTTTCTGTCTCTTATTTCTATATCAAACTCTTGCAGAAGCAACACCCATCTGATAAGCTTGGGTTTTGAATCCTGCTTTGTGAGTAAGTATTTAAGAGCAGCATGGTCAGTGTACACAACCACCTTGGATCCTACTAGATAAGATCTAAACTTGTCAATGGCATAAACCACTGCAAGTAATTCTTTTTCTGTGGTTGTGTAATTCTTCTGTGCATCATTTAGAACACGGCTAGCATAATAAATGACATGTAGAAGTTTGTTATGCCTCTGTCCCAACACTGCACCAATGGCATGATCACTGGCATCACACATTAATTCAAATGGTAATGCCCAATCTGGTGCAGAGATGACTGGTGCTGTGACCAGTTTAGCTTTCAGGGTCTCAAATGCCTGCAGACACTGTGTGTCAAACACAAATGGTGTGTCAGCAGCTAGCAGATTACTCAGAGGTTTTGCAATTTTCGAAAAATCCTTTATAAACCTTCTGTAGAATCCTGCATGCCCCAGAAAGCTTCTGATTGCCTTAACATTGGCAGGTGGTGATAATTTTTCAATTACCTCTACCTTTGCCTTATCCACCTCTATTCCCCTGCTTGAAATTTTATGTCCAAGGACAATTCCCTCAGTCACCATAAAGTAACATTTCTCCCAGTTTAAAACCAGGTTAGTCTCTTGGCATCTTTTCAGGACAAGTGCTAGGTGATTAAGACAGGAGCTGAATGAGTCTCCATATACTGAGAAGTCGTCCATGAAGACTTCCAGAAATTTCTCTACCATATCTGAGAAGATAGAGAGCATGCACCTCTGAAAGGTTGCAGGTGCATTGCACAGACCAAAAGGCATCCTTCTGTAGGCAAACACGCCAAAAGGGCAAGTAAATGCTGTTTTCTCTTGGTCCTGAGGATCCACTGCAATTTGGTTGTAGCCTGAATAGCCATCCAAAAAGCAATAGTAATCATGACCAGCTAGTCTTTCTAGCATTTGGTCTATGAATAGTAAAGGAAAATGGTCCTTTCTGGTGGCTGTATTGAGCCTTCTGTAGTCAATACACATGCGCCACCCTGTGACTGTTCTTGTAGGAACCAGTTCATTTTTTTCATTATGAACCACTGTCATGCCTCCCTTTTTGGGGACAACTTGGACAGGGCTCACCCAGGGGCTATCAGAAATAGGATAAATAATCCCAGCCTCTAGTAATTTAGTGACCTCTTTCTGCACCACCTCCTTCATGGCTGGATTTAGCCTCCTCTGTGGTTGAACCACTGGTTTGGCATTATCCTCCAACAGGATCTTGTGCATGCATCTAGATGGGCTAATGCCCTTAAGATCACTTGTGGACCACCCAAGAGCTGTCTTGTGTGTCCTTAGCACTTGAATCAGTGCTTCCTCTTCCTGTGGATTTAAAGCAGAGCTTATAATCACTGGAAAAGTGTCACCCTCTCCCAGAAATGCGTACTTCAGGGATGGTGGTAGAGGTTTGAGTTCAGGTTTGGGAGGTTTATCCTCCTCCTGAGGAATTTTCGAAAATTCCTTTGCTTCCTCTAGTTCTTCTTGATTAGGTTGAGCATCTTTGAAGATGTCCTCAAGCTCTGATTCTAGGCTTTCAGCCATATTGATCTCTTCTACCAGAGAGTCAATAATGTCAGCGCCCATGCAGTCATTTGGAGTGTCTGGATGCTGCATAGCTTTTACAGCATTTAACTTGAACTCATCCTCATTGACTCTCAGGGTTACTTCCCCTCTTTGTACATCAATGAGAGTTCGTCCAGTTGCTAGGAAAGGTCTTCCTAGAATGAGAGTTGTACTTTTGTGCTCCTCCATTTCCAGCACCACAAAGTCAGTTGGAAAGGCAAATGGCCCAACCTTGACAATCATGTCCTCTATTATGCCTGATGGGTGTTTAATGGAGCCATCAGCAAGTTGGAGGCATATCCTGGTTGGTTTGACTTCTCCAGCCAACCCAAGCTTTCTGATAGTGGATGTAGGTATTAGATTGATGCTTGCTCCAAGATCACATAGGGCTGTCTTGGTGCAGGCGCCCTCTAATGTGCATGGTATCATAAAGCTTCCAGGATCTTGAAGCTTTTCTGGTAAGCTTTTCAGAATGACTGCACTGCATTCTTCAGTGAGAAACACTTTTTCAGTTTCTCTCCAATCCTTCTTATGACTTAAGATCTCCTTCATGAACTTAGCATAAGAGGGTATTTGCTCAAGTGCCTCTGCAAACGGGATCTTTATTTCAAGAGTCCTTAAATAGTCTGCAAAGCGGGCAAATTACTTATCCTGTTCCGCCTTGCGGAGTTTTTGAGGATAAGGCATCTTGGCTTGATATTCTTCAACCTTAGATGCTGCAGGTTTATTCCTTACAGGAGTGGTTGAAGAAGCCTTTTTAGAGGGATTACTGTCAGCACTCTCAGGTGTCTGATCCTCCCTTGGCGTGTGAACGCCAGGATTGGGTGGAAAATGGGCGTTTAACGCCAACTTTTCCCCCTTTTCTGGCGTTTGAACGCCAGAACTGGGCAAGGAATGGGCGTTTAACGCCAGCTTTCCTTCCCTTTCTGGCGTTTGAACGCCAATAACATTCCTCTTTGGGCTCTTACTGTCCTCAGAGGGATTTTGAACAGTGGTTTGGTTATCCTCTGTCAATTGTTCCTTGTTTGGCTTTCTGCTCTTTGGAGCAGAGGTATTCAGTGTCTTCCCACTCCTTAGTTGAACTGCTTGACATTCCTCTGTTATCTGTTTAGATATTTGCTGTTTTGCTTGATTCAACTGCAGTTCTATGTTCTTGTTAGCAACCTTAGTATCATGGAGCATTTCTTTAAATTCTGCTAACTGTTCTGTCATCAGGAGTAATGGTTGATTAAGCTCATTCATCTGTTCTTGAGGATTAGGATCAGTGACTAATGCCATGACTTCCTCTTTTGAAACGAACTCATTGCTAGAATATAAGTATTGGTTTCTAGCAACAGTGTCTATAAGCTCTTGAGCTTCTTCAATTGTCTTCCTCATGTGTATGGATCCACCAGCTGAGTGGTCTAAAGACATCTGAGCTTTTTCTGTGAGCCCATAGTAGAAGATGTCTAACTGTACCCACTCTGAAAACATTTCAGAGGGGCATTTTCTAAGCATACCTCTATACCTCTCCCAGGCATTATAAAGGGATTCATTATCCTCTTGTTTAAAGCCTTGGATGTCCAGCCTTAGCTGTGTCATCCTCTTTAGAGGGTAAAAATGATTCAGGAATTTGTCTGACAACTGTTTCCATGTCTTTATGCTTGCTGTAGGTTGGTTATTCAACCACCTTTTAGCTTGATCTTTTACAGCAAATGGAAATAATAATAGTCTGTAGACATCCTGATCTACCTCTTTATCATGTACTATGTCAGCAATTTGTAAGAACTGTGCCAGAAACTCAGTAGGTTCTTCCTGTGGAAGACCGGAATACTGGCAATTTTGCTGCACTATGATAATGAGTTGTCCAAACTCGAACAATCCCCGGCAACGGCGCCAAAAACTTGGTGCATGAAATTGCAATCACACTTTTGCAACCTCGCACAACTAACCAGCAAGTGCACTGGGTCGTCCAAGTAATACCTTGCGTGAGCAAGGGTCGATCCCACGGAGATTGTCGGCTTGAAGCAAGCTATGGTTATCTTGTAAATCTTATTCAGGATATCAAAAATTATCAGGATTGATTGTGAAAGGCAAAAGAACATGAAATAAGTACTTGTTATGCAGTAATGGAGAATAGGTTGAGGTTTTGGAGATGCTCCATCTTCTGAATCTCTGCTTTCCTACTGTCTTCTTCATCAAACACGCAAGGCTCCTTCCATGGCAAGCTATATGTAGGGTTTCACCGTTGTCAGTGGCTACCTCCCATCCTCTCAGTGAAAACGTTCCTATGCTCTGTCACAGCATGGCTAATCATCTGTCGGTTCTCGGTCAGGCCGGAATAGAATCCAGTGATTCTTTTGCGTCTGTCACTAACGCCCCGCCTGCTAGGAGTTTGAAGCACGTCACAGTCATTCAATCATTGAATCCTACTCAGAATACCACAGACAAGGTTTAGACCTTCCGGATTCTCTTGAATGCCGCCATCAGTTCTAGCTTATACCACGAAGATTCCGGTTAAAGAATCCAAGAGATATCTACTCAATCTAAGGTAGAACGGAGGTGGTTGTCAGGCACACGTTCATAGTTGAGAATGATGATGAGTGTCACGGATCATCACATTCATCCGGTTTAAGAACAAGTAATATCTTAGAATGGAAGCAAGCATGATTGAATAAGAAACAGTAGTAATTGCATTAATCCATCAAGACACAGCAGAGCTCCTCACCCCCAACCATGGGGTTTAGAGACTCATGCTGTGGAAAGTACACAAAGAAACGTGTAAAGTGTCGTGAGGTACTTGATACAATGTCAAAAGATCCTATTAATAGTAAACTAGTATCCTAAGGTTTACAAAAATGAGTAAATGACATAAAAATCCACTTCCGGGCCCACTTGGTGTGTGCTTGGGCTGAGCATTGAAGCATTTTCGTGTAGAGACCTTTTCTGGAGTTAAACGTCAGCTTTCATGCCAGTTTGGGCGTTTAACTCCAAGTTTTATGCCAGTTCCAGCGTTAAACGCTGGAATTTCTGAGGCTGAATTGCCACGCCGGTTTGGGCCATCAAATCTTGGGCAAAGTATGGACTATCATATATTGCTGGAAAGCCCAGGATGTCTACTTTCCAATGCCGTTGAGAGCGCGCCAATTGGGCTTCTGTAGCTTCAGAAAATCCACTTCGAGTGCAGGGAGGTCAGAATCCAACAGCATCTGCAGTCCTTTTTAGTCTCTGAATCAGATTTTTGCTCAGAACCTTCAATTTCAGTCAGAAAATACCTGAAATCACAGAAAAACACACAAACTCATAGTAAAGTCCAGAAAAGTGAATTTTAACTAAAAACTAATAAAAATATACTAAAAACTAACTAAAAGATACTAAAAACATACTAAAAACAATGCCAAAAGCGTATAAATTATCCGCTCATCATGGGTATTGATGGCTTTTGAGAGTGTTTTTGGCAATTACTTTTCTCCTTAACTTTGCAAGTTACCTCCCATTCCTTGCTTCCTTTGGTCCTGAAATCAAGCAATAGAGTGCATCAAAGTTCTAGTCCAAGTCATGGGTAATGCAATATACAATTTTGTCATTAAAATCATGCAAAATCCTCATGAAATAATGTAAAATGCACAATGTATGTTTGAATCAAGGTCTGAGTGAATATCTGCCCAAAACTAACTTATTTCCTAAGAAAATGCATGAAATTACCTAAAAACAGTAAAGAAAAGGTCAGTGAAACTGGCCAAAATGCCTTGGCATCATTGACACTAAATTTGAGGGAGAAAACCTGCCCCGAAAGTGCAGTGATAAACATGGTATCAACCTATATTAAGGCCAACTGACCTCTTCACCTTCCAAGAAGTGTAACTCGAGTTGTAGAGCTCCAAATGATGCGCTTCTAAAAGAATTGGAAAGTAGACATCCAGGGCTTTCCAAAAATATATAATAGTATGGGGTGGACACTAAGTTTGAACTTCAGAAACTGGCAATAATGAAGCCCTGGTCGCTAGCGTTATTGGCACTCAAGTTTTTCATTAACGCTAGCGACGATGCCAGCGACCATGTCCACTTCAAAGGAGCATAACTTGAGCTACAGAGGTCCAATTGAGGTGATTCTAGTTGCGTTAGAAATCTGACATTTAGAGCTTTCCGGGCATGAAATTAGAGCACAAACCAGAGGCATCTTTTAAGCCGCAAAAACATCAACTGGTAGCAAGTGTGACGTTAGCCACACTAACTTCAGCACTAACGCCACACTTGTAGCGTTAGTGTGGCTAACGGTAGCACTAACATTGGCACCTGGACCTCAACTTGATCATTTCTCTCTCAAGTCCACTTCAAAGCTCAAGCAAGCAAGCCCACAATTTTCAACCAATCAAGCCCACAAGAAGCATCTAGAATAGAAATTTTCATTTAACTGTAATTTGCTTTTAATTTCAATTTGTAATTTAGGAGAGCCTATATAAAGGCCTTACTTTTTACATTCTAGATTCGGGGAAAATTGAGGGAAGGGGGAGAGAGTGAAGATCAATTCGAACTTCTGTGAATTGGCACACTCCAAAGGGAGTGGGTCTTCGGACCCCTCCCCTCAACCACTTTTCTTCCTTTTCTTTTCTTTTCTTTTCTTAGTAGTAGTTTAATTCTAGTTTGTACTTTTTATTTATGAATTTTGAAGTTTCAATTTTAGTTTTAATCTTCATCTTTACTTTTCTGCACTTTCTTTCTTTTCTATTTTGGTAGAGCAATGATAAACTAACTCTTTTCGTTGGGTTAGAGAGCTATATTGTGATTCAATGGATCAATTGTAATTCTTATTCTTCTTATTCTTTCTTTTCTCTTGATTTTACTAGAAAGCTTTCAATCTTCATCCAATTGGGTAGTTATCTTGGAAAAGAAGTTATTCATACTTGGATCTCTTCGGAACCTTGGAAGAGGAATGAAGAGATCATGCTAGAAATGCTTTCTCATATTGGACCAAATTGGGTTTGGATGGATATGTGACTATAATCCTCTCAATACTTGATTTGGGAAATGCATGTGGTATAATCAGTGACCATACTTCATCTCTTCTCATGAGCAATTGACCAAGGAATTGGCTATTGATCAAGATTTGAGAGATTGAATTACAAGGAATTGTAATTCGATCAATTAAGATTGCCAAGGAGATCAATGAGTGCATTGATTGAGGAAGAGATGAAAATGAACTTGATCCGGAGGATTGCAATATCTCTTGATCCCAATGTTCATTTTATTTTTTAGTTCTTACATTTACTTTTCTTGCCATTTTACTTTTCTGCACTCTATTGCTTTCTTTACTTTTCTGCCATTTACATTTACTTGTTACTTATTGATGTGTGGAAAACGATTCAACACAAAACTCACCGGCAAGTGTACCGGGTCGCATCAAGTAATAAAACTCACGGGAGTGAGGTCGATCCCACAGGGATTGAAGGATTGAGCAATTTTAGTTTAGTGGTTAATTTAGTCAAGCGAATCAAGTATTGGTTGAGTGATTTTGTATCCAACAGTAAGTAAATGACAGAAAATGTAAAGGGGGAGGGGTGAATTGCAGAAATTAAAGAGAACTAAAAGTAAAAGAGCTGAATCTTAAAGAACAAGAAATTAAATGACTGAAACTTAAAGTGCAAGAAATGTAAATTGCAGTAACTTAAAGTGCAAGAAATATAAATTGCTTGAATGGAAAAAATATTTGAGGACTGGGATTTCAGAATTCAAGCAAGGGAAATTAAATTGCAACAATTATCAAAGCAAGAGATGATTTGAATTCTGTTAGATCTCAAACAGAAAGGGAAATTAAATTGCAACAGGGGTTCACAGAAGAACCAAAAGGAAAATGGGATCTCAGGACTCCAGAGACTAGATAGCAAAGTCTAGATCTCAATTGCCTTCCCAGATCCAAGTTAACAGAGCAATTAACAAGAAATTAAAGATGAAGCAGTAAAGAAAATTGGATTCAATTCAATTATGCAATGAGATAATCAAAGGGATCTTAAATGGAGATTGAGACAGAAATTCCTCAATTCTTCACATCCAAGATTTAAACAAGAAAAGTAAAAATTGCTCAAGCAAGAACGAGGAAGAAGAGAGATCAATTCTCCTCTCCAATTCTCTAAAATCTCAGTTCAAAGCTCTCAGAGAAATTGAAATTTCCAAAATGTCAAAATTCAAAAATCAAAAGAAGGGTCCTAATTACATCAAACTATCTCCTATTTATACACTTTCTATTCTTGGATTTTGGAATTTGGATGGGCTTTTGATTTTGTGAAGAAATGAATTAAATTGGATTCTTAATCCAATTTTCAGCCCATGAGGAAGTTAGCTTCCAGGAGGCTGCCCTGCCCTTGTGGAGGGCAGGGCAGGAAATGGTGCATGCGGCCCTTGTTGCGTGCGTGCAAGATGCTGCAGGATGCTGCCCTGCCCTTGTGGAGGGCAGGGCAGAGTTTTCTTGGTGCGCCAGATTCTTCCCGTGCGTGCTTGCTGGCCGAGACTCCCCTGGTGCGTGCCAATCTTGTGCGCTGGCCGTGCATCACAAAATGCTGCCCTGCCCTTGTGGAGGGCAGGGCAGTGTGCGTCATGGTGCGTTTAAAATATTTCGCGTGCCAAGTCTTCGACATCATCAGGGTAGCGCTCAAGTGGTGCAGCTTCCTTGCTTTCTTAGTGAAGCCTCCGTGTTCGAGACTGGCTGGGAGCATTTTGGCCAATTTTTGGCTTATTTTCCTTTGTGAGTATCGCTCCCCCACTCCCCCTTGCTCATGAATTCGAACCTTGTGGCAAGCATTGGTAAGCTTTTTCCTTGAATTTATTTCTTTGATGAGCCCGATATTGCTCTTGAGGAGGGCAGGGCAGAGTTTTTGCTCTCCTTGATCCTTAGCATCAAATTGTGCTCCGCCCTTGTTGTGGGCAGGGCAGTGTTGCCTCTCAAAGCTTGGTTCATTATGTTCCCCTCCTGGAGGACAGTGTGCCCTTGTGGAGGGCAATGTTTGCTTCCTCCATTCCATGCGCCACATTCCTTCTTCCCTTGGGCCACGCTTTCTTAAGCCACGCTTTTCCTCTTTTCTTCCTTTCTTCACCTATAAGAAACCAAAACAACCACTCAAAGTATCTCTAAACTCATAAGGTTTATAATTCATTAAAAATCAATTAATTTTAGCTCAAACCTCATGATTTAGCATCAATTTAATGGTGGTTGTTTGATTTAAAGAAGTTATGCATTTTCATTCCAAATCACTTACTTAGGATGCAAGAAAGTGCATAAAGACTAATAAAACAAGTGAAATTAGCTTGAAAAATGGGTATATGATGACCTGTCATCACTTATCACTCCAATATGATTCGTCTAACTAGGATAATCAATTAACCATTGATTGCTTAATCCATTAATCTCTGTGGGATTCGACCTCACTCTATTGTGAGTTTTACTTGACGACAATTCGGTACACTTGCCGAAGGGAGATTTGTTGAGAGACAAGTTTCCACTTGCATCAAAGATGAACTTGAAGAAATCGTGAGTGATATGTGTGTTATTGGGTCTGATTGGGAGAGATACTCGGACAAGAGGCTGAGGTTTATTAGGAGAGGAGACCTTATCCCAGAAGCCAATGGATGGTTTGAGCTAGTGAGGAGGTCTATCCTTCCAACCGCAAACAATTCTGAGGTCAATATAGCTCGAGCCACCATGGTACATTGCCTAGTGAAGGGTGGAAGCATCAATGTGCATGAGATTATAGTTGAAGGAATCCAGGATTCAGCCGAGAAGAATGATCCGGGCGCTAGACTTTGGTACCCCAGTACCATCCTGAGACTATGCATGAAAGCCAAGGTGCTGTTCGAAGACAACAATCCACAATGGGTAAATCCTGGAAGGTTAGTCACATTCCAACGCATACACTATGTGACACCTGCTCAACAACAAAAAAGACCTCGGATAGGGAAAAGAACTGCACAAGAAGAACCCCACATAGAAGAACCTCACCAAACAGGGCACCAGCAAGAAGGACAATTTGATCCAACCAATATAAATCTGTTTCACATCAAGGAAGCCATTGAGTATATGGCAAGTAGCTATATGGAGGGACATGAACAACAACTACATGTCCAAGCTGAAAGGATGGATCATCAAGAAAAACTACTCTCTAGTTGGATGGATCAACAAAGAGAGTGGCAGAAACAGCAAATGGAATTACAACAGGAGCATTACTCCCAACTCACCCAAGCCATCAGTCAAGTGTCCGAAAGATAAGGGGGCCAGGAAAAATGCCTTCAAGAACTCAATCAACGCCAAATAAACCAGATGAAAGCATTCAACGAATTCAGTGTGCTCAACGAAGGAAGGCAACTGCATCGAGAAGAATTCAACATAAACACTCAGGCCAAGTTAAACTATATGACTGGGCATATGCATAACTTGCACCCGGCTATCCCAAGTTATGAGGCAGTCCGCAAGGACTTAACAGAGCAAGAAGAGGGGAAGGTGAAACAGCAAAAGAAAGCATTAAAGAAGAAGATGGAAGATGCTGGTTTCTGGAAAAAGCTGATAGGAAAGCGCAAGGGTAATGCGGACTCAAGCAATCAAGGAGGATCCCAAGACAAAGGAACATAATCATTTCAGGTGGTGAAGTTCCTTATTAGTTCGATCTTTTTTTAAGCTTTAAATAAGGAAAATCATGTATGAAATAGAATATGCTTCCATAGTAGTTTAGGATTTTTAATTCTGCATTTAAGTTTTTCATTGCTTAGGTTATGTTTATTGAGCTTAATGTCTCTAGTGTTCACTTCCACCTTTCTTACTTGTATGCTTGTCCTTTAAGTTAATCAAAAAAGGAAAATGTTATGAAAAGAACAAGAGTGGAGTTATATTGTGAAGTAAGTTCTGAATGTTTGTGGTAGGATGATTAGTAAGCTAAGTTGGTTCACCAAACAAGGAAAGAAGGCAACTATCTATCCTGAATCCTATGCTTGAAACACATCCTATGAGACTAACTAAATAATAAGATCCCAATAAGAAAAGAGAAAGAGCAATAAAAGTGAAAAGGAAAGAAACACAATAAGAAACAATGCTAGGCACCAAGGGTTTTAAGATTGAGGCATGTGTCTGTGGTGTTCATGTGCAAGGGATATGCTTGGATGAATAAGCTCTTAGGGGTGCCTCATCACTTGGTAACTTGGATTAACTAATCCGGGATTATTAGCTGAAAGTCCACTATCAAGAGTGACCTTTGCTACAGAACACTTAGTAACCCAAAGAGGTGCTGGACACCAAGGTCTCAAGAAAGAAAAATAACAAACCATGTGCATGTGGTGTGTATGTATGAGGGAAAGAGACTTGGGGAAGTAAGTCCGTAGGGGTGTCTTAACACCTAGCACCTTGAGCCAACTGGTTCGGGAGTGTTGACTGAAAGCTTATCATAAAGAGTCGCCCTCTTACAGAGCACTTAGCCAAAAGAAGAATGTAATAAACCTTGGAAAAGAAGGAAGGATCAATAATTAAGAAGTCTCAAAGGATGTAATCAAGAGAGTGACGAAGGACTTGATAAAGGCCTGAAACCTAGTAAAGGAAAGAACCTAAGTTGCTATGCATGAAATCCCATAAACCAGGAATTCTGCTTCTATATTATCTTCTTGCTCTTTCATTCATTCTTCATATGTTTCAGTACTTGCTTAGAGACAAGCAAGCTTTAAGTTTGGTGTTGTGATGCCAGGGCATCTAGGCCAGTTTCACTGACCTTTTCTTTACTGTTTTAAGGTAGTTTCATGCATTTTCTTAGTGAATAAGGCAAGTTTTGGATGAAAATACACTTACACCTTGATTAAAGCAACTATTGTGAATTTCACATAATTTCATGAGGATTTTGCTAGAATTGAATGATAAATTGAAGATGCATAATCTCATGACTTTGGCTAGAGCTTTGATGCACTTTATTTGCTTGATTTCAGGACAAAGGAAGCAAGAAAGAACCACGTTAGTACTCACGTTAATCTAGTTAACGTGACCACTAACGTGGAATGGTAAATAGCTTGCAACGTTAAAGAGAAAAGTGATCACCAATAACGCCGCGAAGCCATCATAAGCCCACGTTAATTGCCAAATTAACTAAGTTAACGTGGTAGTTAACGTGGAGACAAAAGAAAGCTCCAACGTTAGTGGTAAACGTGAACACCACTAACGTTCCATGATTTGGCAATGAGCCACGTTACGAGTCACGTTAACTTAGTTAACGTGAACTCTAACATGGAAGAGAGGAACAATGCCAACATTAGTGACATTCACCTTTGTCACTAACGTTGGATCAACTAGCATTGCCCACGTTAGTGGTCACGTTAAGACCACTAATGTGAAAGTTAACGTAGAGCTGAGATTGATGAGCCAACGTTAGTGACACTCACCTTTGTTACTAACGTTGGAAGATGGCATTACTACCACGTTAGTGGCCACGTTAACCTAGTTAATGTGAGCCCTGATGTGCGGAAAATGATCCGACATAAAACTCACCGACAAGTGCACCGGGTCGCATCAAGTAATAAAAATTCACGGGAGTGAGGTCGATCCCACAGGGATTGAAGGATTGAGCAATTTTGGTTTAGTGGTTGATTTAGTCAAGCGAATCAAGATTTGGTTGAGTGATTTGTGATTTGCAGAAATTAACTTGCATTGAAAGTAAAGGGAATGTGTAAATTGCATGAAATTAAAGAGGGCAAGGAATTAAAGTGCTGAACCTTAAAGAACAAGAAATTAAATGGCAAAAACTTAGAATGCAAGAAATGTAGATTGCGGAATCTTAAAGTGCAAGGAATGTAAACGGCTGGAAACGTAAAGGGGATTGGGGATTGGATTTGTAGAATTTAAACAAGGGAAAGTAAATTTCATCAAACAGAAGAGTAAAAGAGGGTTTGGGTTGAATCGGATCTGAAGCAAAACAAGTAAATGAACATGAAAAGCAAAAACAGAATGTAAACTTTGGAATCAGATCTCAGGACCCAGAGACTAGAAAACCAAGTCTAGATCTCAATGCCTTCCTAGATCCAACAAGAACAATTGCAAGGGAAATGTAAATTGCAAAGAAAGTAGATGAAGAGCAATTAACCGAAACTGAAATTCAATTAAGCAGTAAATAAACAGAGAGATCCAAGGATGAGATTGAAACAGAATTTCTTCAATTCTCCAACCCAAGATCCAAGACAATTGTAATTGAAATTGAAAGCAATAAAACTAAGAGGAAGAGAAGTGAATTCTCCTTCCCCGAGACTAAGAAATTAAAGATCACTCAATACCAAAAGCTTTCCGAAAACTATTCTGAAAAATAAAAGGAAAAGCTCCTCTAAAAAATAAAAGGAAAAGCTTCGCGAACGACTTGAATTCTATCCTATTTATACACTTTCTTCAAATGATCTTCAAGCCGTGAGTTGGGCCTTTGCTCTTGGTGGAATTGGGTTGAGAGAGGCCTTGGTTGATTGCTCTTGGAGTTTGGAGAGGAATCAAAGTGAACCAATTGAACCGGGTTGGAGTTTTGCAAAAGTTTGAGTAAAAGTTTGAGGCTAACTTTTACTCCAACTTTTCACCTCAGCCTCCTCATTTTGCTGATACCAACGTTGGTGCAAAAGTTAGGGGTCTAACTTTTACTCCAACGTTGGCCTTCCTTAGTGCACTTACGGCGCCAACGTTAGCCCAAAAGTTAGAGGCTAACGTTGGCGCAAACTTTTGGTGGCCAGGGGGTGTTTTTTTCTCATGCCAACGTTAGCCACAAAGTTAGGGGCTAACGTTGGCGCAAACTTTTGGTGCCCAGGGAGTGATTTTCATGCGCCAACGTTAGCCAAAAAGTTAGGGGCTAACGTTGGCGCAAACTTTTGGTGCCCAGGGAGAGTTTTGCATGTGCCAACGTTAGCCCAAAAGTTAGGGGCTAACGTTGGGGCAAACTTTTCACCCAAAAGTTTGTGCAAAAGTTTGAGGCTAACTTTTGGTCCAGCTTTTTGCTTCCTGGTTCATTTTCACTTATTCCAAAGGTTTGAGCTAAAGTTTGAGGCAAACTTTTGCTCAAACTTTTTGTCCTCTCTTCCTCCTAGCCATTCCTCCTTGCTTCAACCTTTCTCCAAGCTTTCTTCACCTATCATTAATCAACCAAACACATCAAAGCTATGCTTAAAATCATGAGATATTCATTCTTTCACAATATGTAACAAATATAGCATAAAACCTCATGAAATTGCATTAATTCATCTATGGTTGATTCAATCAAAGGAAGCATGAAAATATACCCAAATTGGCTTGCTTAGACCTCAAGAAAGTGCATAATTCAAGTGAAAACAAAAGAAAAAGACTAGTGAAACTAGGCTAAGATGACTTGTCATCAAGCCCTAACGTGGAGAGTAGGGGCACTTTGAGCGTTAGTGACAAAGGTAAGTGTCACTAACGCTCTCGAAGGTGAGGCATAGCCACGTTAAGAGCCACGTTAGGTACACTAACGTGAACTCTAACCTAGGGACAAAGGGCATAAGGCAACGTTAATGGGAAAGGTGAGTCCCAATAACGCTTGCGAAGGGTTATAATCCAACGTTATTGGGAAAGGTGAGTCTCAATAACGCTAGCGAAGATTTACAAGGCAACGTTAGTGGTCACGTTAGTGCCACTAACGTTGGAGTTAATGTAGGCTATATGGGGTTGGAACGTTAGTGAAAATTGTGATTGCCACTAACGTTCTCGAACCCACAATGTCACTTAACGTGAACTTCACTAACGCCCATGCCTAATTCATACTTCTCTGCAAGCTAGACCCACTAAAGATTGGAACTGCTTCAACTCAAGATCCAAAGCCCACATCCAAGACTTGAAGAACTCACTAGAAGATCAAGAGGAGTAGTATATATAGGAGTAGTTTTGAATTATAGAGAAGCTTGGCACTTTGGAGAACTACTCTTTGTATATTTACTTTTCTACACTTTTAGCTTGGATATATTATTTTTTGCCATTTTTCATTTCTAGAGCTATGAACAACTAAACCCCTTTCATTGGGTTAGGGAGCTCTGTTGTAATTTGATGGATCAATTATAGTTTTCATTCTCTTCTTCTTTCTTCTCTTTTGATTCACTAGAAAGCTTTCGATCTTAATTCAATTGGTTAGTTGTCTTGGAAAAGAAACTCTCCATAATTGGATCTCCTCTGAGCCTTGGAAAAGGGATGAGGAGATCATGCTAGAAATGCTTTCTCATGTTGGACCAAATTGGGGTCTGGGCGGATATAGTGACATGTAATCGTCCCAACACTTTGATTTGGAAATACATGTGGTATAATCAGTGACCATACTTCATCTCTTCCCATGAGCAATTAAATCAAGGAATTGGGCAATTGTTCAAGCTTAGAGAGATTGGATTACCAAGGAATTGGAATCTAATCACCTAAGATTGCTAAGGAGATCAATAGATGCATTGATTGAGGAAGAGATGAAAATGAACTTGATCTGGAGAATACAACATCTCCTGAGCCCAATGAATTCCCCATTTCTGATCTTACCCATTCTCTTTATTTTCTGTCATTTATTTTCATGCTCATTAACCCAAATTCCCATTTAAGATTCTGCACTTTAATTTCTGCTATTTACTTTTTCATCATTTAATTTTCTGCAATTCTCAAACTACACTCTATTTAGCTCAACTAGCATACTCTTCCAACTAAAGTTGCTTGACCAATCAATCCCTGTGGGATTCGACCTCACTCTATTGTGAGTTTTTACTTGACGACAAATTCGGTATACTTGCCTAAGAGAAATTTGTTGAGAGACAAGTTTTCATGCATCACTCTTGGCTACCAACCTCTGTTTTTCACTGACTCTGCTGATGCAGCTACATCTTCAGCTGCCCCTTCAGCATCCACTGCCACAGCTCTATCCACTGCACCCCCACCTGCTCCTGAGCCAGTTTATCTTCTGGTGCACCGACTCTTTGACTGCTTAGACCAGATGGAGCGCCGCCACCAGCAGCAATTTGAGAGGTCTGAACGTTGCAACATGAGACGTTTTGAGAGGTCTGAGCCTCGCCACAAGAGACGCTTTGAACAACTCAAGCTGATGATCCAATCTGGTGGCGACATACCCTCAGAGCCCGACACACCTTCAGAGACATCTGAGGAGGAGGCGAGCGATCTTAAGGAAGAGGCACATACCTGGGCTGAGCTGGCAGCACCTGAGCAGGCTGCACCACACCATGAGGAGCACCACAACCTACAAGCTGCAGATCCGGAGATTCCTTTACAGATAGAGCCTCCACTTCAGCAGACCGCTCCTCCTACACTCACAGAGATTGTAGACCCTCAGCCTACCACCGAGACATCAGTAGCTCATCCTTCCGGAGATGACACTTCTTCACACCCACTTTAAGTGAGCATTGAGCACGATGCTATTATTTAAGTGTGGGGAGGTCACCATCTCTGGCATATATTTTTTGGTGAACCACTACAGACTCTTATCTTATTTTGTTCATTTTCTGTATTTTATTTGCACATTTTTCTTTTTCTTTTGCTGTATTTTTGCATTTTGCACTTTAGGCTGTATATATCTTAGATATTTTAGCTTAATTTGCACTTTTTAGTTTACTAGTTATATATTAAGTAGATTAATTAGTATAGTTTGCCCTTTTAGCATATGATACGTTGGTTTAATTGAAAATAAAAGAGTAAGCTAGGAACTTTAGTAAATTAAGACAATCCACACACCTTGTATATATAACATTACATGTTAGTTAGTTAACAACATTTCTTCAAGAAGGAACACTAAGATTTTAAGGGGCACCTTAAGATTTACATTGAGTTAAATAGAAACTCTTGATTTCTACTTGAATGACATATATAACTGATATATGATTTCTGAGCTAGAGAACACACAGCCCGTGAGTTTTGAGCTTAATTGTATGGTTACATCAAACTATAAATTTCATTCCTGTGTGTTTCACACTTCTTTTCTATGCTTGCAATCTTTATTTTGTTTTAATCTGTATGTCCAATTATAGAATATAGATACCTACCAAGAGATGATTGAGGCCATTATTTGTATTTATGCTCACTTGTCCCAAATAAACCTACCTTTTATGCCATCCTTGTTAGCCCACTTGAGCCTTTTAACCCCCTTTTATTTCATAACCACATTACTAGCCTTAAGTAGAAAAACAAAATGAAAATTCTAAGTTGAATCCTTGGTTAGCTTAAGATAGATATTGTGTATAATTTAAGAGTGGGAAATTTTATGGGAACATGGGATGATAGAAACGAAGTAGGGATTTAAATTGAATAAGCTATTTCAAAAATTTGGGAAGCATGCTCATATGAAAATAAAAATAATTAAATTACCATGTGCATTGAAAAAAATTAATTTTTTTAAGTAATTAAATAAGGGGATACAAAAATTTCCCGAACGCAAAATAAAAAGAATCAATGCACATGGGACAAAATTCAAAACCAATTTTGGAACGTGATTATGCAATACAAAAGTGGAAAATTTTGGGTAGCTAGGTAAGGAATTTTGAAAATTATAAAGTATGTATGTTAAGTGAGATCTTAGACTAATCAAGGATTCACTTTGTTAGTTCACTTAAGCCTTATATGTACACCATTACCCTTACCTTAGCCCCATTACAACCTAGGAAAAGACCTCATGATTTTTGTATGTCTATATTCCATATTTGTTGATTGGTTAGATGAAAAATAAAGTTTTAGAAAGCAAGACTAGAAAAGAAGAGAGTGATTAACCCCAAACACTGAGTGATTAGAGAGTAAACACAAAATCCAGTGAGGGTTCAACCGCTCATTCTCATATATCCATGTTTAATTACTAATTGTCTTACAAGTTGTGAACTATCTTAACTCAACTCAATTGTGACTGTGCTTTAAAATGATTTGGCCTCAATTGTACATATATGATTCCTTGAAGATATAGATTAATTTAACTACATCTAAGCTTTATATACAAGTGGATAATAACTAGAATTGCATGACTCATTTAGGTAGCTTGCATTTAGAATAGATTGCATTGCATAAGATTCCACCATTTTACCTTTACTCTTTTCTCTTGGATTTAGCAAGAGGACATGCTAATGTTTAAGTGTCGGGAGGTTGATAAACCCCTATTTTATGATTCATCTTGTGCTTAAATTGAGTGTTTTTATCAACTCTTCACCCACTTATTCATATGAATTTGCATGATTTTACAATCCCTTCCTTATGATATGAAATATGAGAAAACATGTTTCCTATGCTTTAAAAATATTAAATTTAATTATCCTTTATTACCATTCGATACCGTGATTTATGTGTTGAGTACTTTCAGGTTTTATAGGGCAGGAATGACTTAAAGGATGGAAAGGAAACATACAAAAATGGAAGGAAAGCATAAAATTGAGTTATTGAAGAAACTGGCAGCGACGAGTCCCCGTGGACGACGCGAACACGTGCTTTGCGAAAAGTGGCATCTGCGTGAATGCGTGCTTTGCGAACACGTGGCTCATGTAAAACACAGATGACGCGGACGCGTGACTGACGCGACCGCGTGGAAGAGTAACACTCTAGATGACACGACCGCGTGATCCACGTGAACGCATGACATGCGCGATCTACAGAAATTACAGAAGTCGGCCCCAGCAACTGCTGGATATTTTTTGGTCTAGATCCAAGCCCAGAGAACACATATTAAAGGCTATAAATTGAGGAATCCAACCATTCATCAATATACATGATACAACTTTCATACACACAATTTTAGGTTTTAGATGTCATTTTTAGAGAGAGAGGCTCCCTTCTCTCTCTTAGGATTTAGGATTAGGATTAGGATTTAGGATTTCTATTAGGATTAGTGATGAGCGGATAATTTATACGCTTTTTGGCATTGTTTTTAGATAGTTTTTAGTAGGATCTAGTTACTTTTAGGGATGTTTTTATTAGTTTTTATGTAAAATTCATATTTTTGGACTTTACTATGAGTTTATGTGTTTTTTTGTGATTTCAGGTATTTTCTGGCCGAAATTGAAGGACCTGAGCAAAACTCTAATAAAAGGCTGACAAAGAAATGCTGATGCTATTGGATTCTGACCTCCCTGCACTGGAAATAGATTTTCTGGAGCTACAGAACTTTCAATGGCGCCCTCTCAACAGCGTTGGAAAGTAGACGTCCAGAGCTTTCCAGCAATATATAATAGTCCATACTTTATTTGTGATTAGATGACGTAAACTGGCGCTCAACGCCAGTTCCATGCTGCATTCTGGAGTCAAACGTGAGAAACACGTCACGAACCAGAGTTGAACGCCAAAAACACGTTTCAACTTGGCGTTCAACTCCAAAAGAAGCCTCAGCTCGTGTAAAGTTCAAGCTCAGCCCAAGCACACACCAAGTGGGCCCCAAAAGTGGATTTCTGCATCAATTACTTACTTCTGTAAACCCTAGTAGCTAGTCTAGTATAAATAGGACTTTTACTATTGTATTCAGGTCTTTGATTGTCAGGTCTTTGACCATTTGGTCTTTTGACCGTAGGTCCTTCTCCCTATTTTTGAATTCATATTACATTTTGGAGGCTGGCCATTCGGCCATGCCTGGACCTTCACTTATGTATTTTTAACGGTGGAGTTTCTACACACCATAGATTAAGGGTGTGGAGCTCTGCTGTACCTCAAGTTTCAATGCAATCACTACTATTTTCTATTCAATTCAGTTTATTCCTGTTCTAAGATATTCGTTGCACTTCACCATGATGAATGTGATGATCCGTGACACTCATGATCATTCTTACCTATGAACGCGTGACTGACAACCACTTTCATTCTACCTTAGACCGGGTGCATATCTCTTGGATTCCTTAATCAGAATCTTCGTGGTATAAGCTAGATTGATGGCGGCGTTCATGAGAATCCGGAAAGTCTAAACCTTGTCTGTGGTATTTCGAGTAGGATTCAGGGATTGAATGACTGTGACGAGCTTCAAACTCGTGACTGTTGGGCGTGATGACAAACGCAAAAGAATCAAGGGATTCTATTCCAACATGATCGAGAACCGACAGATGATTAGCCGTGCCGTGACAGAGCATTTGGACCTTTTTCACTGAGAGGATGGGATGTAGCCATTGACAACAGTGATGCCCTACATACAGCTTGCCATGGAAAGGAATAAGAAGGATTGAAGGAAGGCAGTAGGATAGCAGAGATCTAACAGGGACAAGCATCTCTAGACACTTATCTGAAATTCCCACCATTGAATTACATGAGTAACTCTATCTTTATTTTCTACTTTATTTATTATTCGAAAACTCCATAACATTTATTATCCGCCTAACTGAGATTTATAAGATGACCATAGCTTGCTTCATACCAACAATCTCCGTGGGATCGACCCTTACTCACGTAAGGTATTACTTGGACGACCCAGTGCACTTGCTGGTTAGTTGTGCGGAGTTGTGACTAAGTGTGATTCACGTTTGAGAGCGCTACCAAGTTTTTGGCGCCATTGTTGATGATCACAATTTCGTGCACTAAGTAGGCTATGATTTCTTCATATCAGGTTCAATGTTCCTTTACTTTAATTCCTTTTATGCTTTTATTTATTCCAATGCTTTCATTTGTATTTGATTCATGTTGCCAAATTGGCTTATGAACTTTTCATGTTAGGATTTTCTTAACTAATATAATTTGAGGTATTTTCAGATATATGATTTTAATTTAGCTTTCTACATTCTTGGCTTTGGTTGATTAATTAGTAACTCTTGAGTTGTCAAACTCATCATGATTGATAATTGTTATCTTTGCTGATTGATTTAGATTCCTATAACTCTAGTCTTTCCTTAGGAGTTGACTAGGACTTTAGGTGTTAAATTGATTTGTCCACTTGACTTACCTTCATAGTTAGAGGTTGACTGAGTGGGAGCAAAATATGATTCTCATCACCATTGATAAGGATAACTAGGATAGGACTTCTAGTTTTAACACCTTGTCAAGAGTTTTCTTTGCTATTGATTTAATTCCCTGCAATCTATTTTTCTTATTCAATCTTTCAAAAACCCAAAAATACTATTTTCTATAACCAATAATAAATCATACTTCCCTGTAATTCCTTGAGAAGATGACCCGAGGTTTGAATACTTCGGTTTATGAATTTTATTAGGTTTGTTACTTGTGACAACCAAACGTTTGTACGAAAGGATTTTCTGTTGGCTTAAAAGCTATACTTACAATGCGATTATATTTGTGAATTTCTTTACCGATAGGAAATCCGATCGTCAGTACTCAAAGTTCCTCGATATGTTTGCATCTCTCCATGTTAACATACCATTTATCAAGGCACTCCAACAAATGCCCTCATACATTAAGTGTATAAAAGAGCTTGATGAGCGGATATTTTATACGCTTTTTGGGGATAATTTCATGTAGATTTTAGTATGTTTTAATTAGTTTTTAATAGAATTTTATTAGTTTTTAAGCAAAAATCATATTTCTGGACTTTACTATGAGTGTGTGTATTTTTCTGTGATTTCAGGTATTTTCTGGCTGAAATTGAGGAAGCTGAGCAAAAATCTGACTTAGGCTGAAAAAGGACTGCTGATGCTGTTGGATCCTGACCTCCCTGCACTCAAAATGGATTTTCTGGAGCTACAGAAGTCCAATTGGCGCGCTCTCAACGGCGTTGGAAATTAGACATCCAGGGCTTTCCAGCAATATATAATAGTCCATACTTTGGGCGAAGATAGACGACGTAACTTGGTGTTGAACGCCAAGTACATGCTGCTGTCTGAAGTTAAACACCAGAAACACGTCATGATCCGGAGTTGAACGCCCAAAACACGTTATAACTTGGAGTTTAACTCCAAGAAAAGCCTCTACTCGTGAATAGCTTTAGTCTCAGCCCCAGCACACACCAAGTGGGCCCCAGAAGTGGATTTCTGCACCAATTATCTTAGTTTACTCATATTCTGTAAACCTAGGTTACTAGTTTACTATTTAAACAACTTTTAGAGAATTATTTTGTATCTCATGACATTTTCAGTTCTGAATTTTATACACTTTGACGGCATGAGTCTCTAAACTCCATTGTTGGGGGTGAGGAGCTCTGCAGCGTCTCGATGAATTAATACAATTACTTTGTTTTCCATTCAAACACGCTTGTTCTTATCTAAGATGTTCATTCGCGCTTAATTATGGAGAAGGTGATGATCCGTGACACTCATCACCTTCCTCAATCCATGAACGTGTGCCTGAAAACCACCTCCGTTCTACATCAGATTGAATGAGTATCTCTTAGATTCCTTAATCAGAATCTTCGTGGTATAAGTCGGATTGATGGTGGCATTCATGAGAATCCGGAAAGTCTAAACCTTGTCTGTGGTATTCCGAGTAGGATTCTGGGATTGAATGACTGTGACGAGCTTCAAACTCCTGAAGGCTGGGTGTTAGTGACAGACGCAAAAGAATCAATGGATTCTACTCCAACCTGATTGAGAACCGACAGATGATTAGCCGTGCTATGACAGAGCATAAGGAACGTTTTCACTGAGAGGATGGGAAGTAGCCATTGACAACGGTGACACCCTACATAGAGCTTGCCATGAAAGGAGCCTTGCGTGTGTTGAAGGATTTCAAGGAAGAGTTGAAGTTCAAAGGACAAAGCATCTCCAAAACTCCAACATATTCCCCATTACTGCACAACAAGTAACAACTATTTATTTTATGCCCTTTTTACTTTATACGAGGCTAAAGAACTCTATTGGTATCCTGATTAAGATTAATAAAATAAACATAGCTTGCCTCAAACCAATAATCTCCGTGGGATCGACCCTTACTCACGTAAGGTATTACTTGGACGACCCAGTGCACTTGCTGGTTAGTTGTACGGATTGCAAATTCGTGCACCAAGTTTTTGGCGCCGTTGCCGGGGATTGTTGAGTTTGAACAATTGAAGGCTTATTTTATTTCTTAGATTAGGAATAATTTATTTGTATTGTTATAGAGTCATTAAATCTTGATAGGATAGTTTCTTTTCAAAAATTTCTTTTCAAAATATATTATTTTTCTTTATTAATTGCTAATTTTCGTGAGTTTAGTGTCTTGTTTTAAGTTTGGTGTCAATTGCATGCTTTTCCTTGTCTCTTAATTTTTTTCGAATTGCATGTTCTTGTTTTTCCTTGATCTTCAAGTTGTTCTTGTTTATATTTCTTGTTGATCTTGAGTTTTTCTTGCTTTGTGTCTTTTCTTCTTTCACTTGTGTTCTTTTTAAAAGCATTAATTGGAATATTCAGAACAAGTGTTACATTTACTCCCAATTGGCTAGAGTATTGGTTTATATTCTTGATGATTGGGCACCAGTTCTTTTGAAAATCTTTTTCAAAAATAATTTTTCTTGATTTAATCTTGTGCCAAACTCTAAGTTTGGTGTTTTCTTGTTAATTTTAATATAATTTTCGAAAAATTATCTTGGTTTTCTAAAAATTTTAAGTTTGGTGTTCTTTCTTTTGTTCTTGGTGTTCTTGTGAATCTTTAAGGTGTTCTTGAGTCTTTCCTGTGTCTTGATCTTAAAATTTTTAAGTTTGGTGTTCCTTGGTGTTTTCCCTCCAAAATTTTCGAAAATAAGGAACATTGGATCTAAAAATTTTAAATCTTGTGTCTTTTGCATATTTGTCTCTTTTATCATAAAATTTAAAATTCAAAAAAATATATATTTTCTAACTAATTTTGGAACTACATTTTTCGAAAATATTATATAAAAATTCAATTTTCAATTTCAAAATATTTCCAATTTCTTTTATTTATTTCGTTTTTATTTTATTTTATAAAAATTAATTTTTATAAAATAAATAATTTCAACATATATATTATCTCTTTCATTCCATCATAGAAGCAAGTAGGAATGAACAGTCTAGGAGGACTCTGGGGTCATATGCTAACCCCACTACTGCTTCATATGGGAGTAGTATCTGTATACCCTCCATTGGAGTTAGTAGCTTTGAGTTGAATACTCAGCTCATTATCATGGTGCAGCAAAACTGTCAATATTCTGGTCTTCCACATGAAGAACCTACAGAGTTTCTGGCTCAATTTTTGCAAATTGCTGACACAGTACATGATAAGGAAGTGGATCAGGATGTCTACAAATTATTACTGTTTCCATTTGCTGTAAAAGATCAAGCTAAGAGGTGGTTAAATAACCAACCTAAGAACAGCATAAAAACATGGAAGCAGCTGTCCGAAAAATTCCTGAATCACTATTTCCCTCCAAAACGGATGACACAGCTAAGGCTAAGCATCCAAGGCTTCAAACAAGGAGATAATGAATCTATTTATGATGCTTGGGAGAGATACAGAGAGATGCTAAGAAAATGCCCCTCTAAAATGTTTTCAGAATGGGTGCAATTAGACATCTTCTACTATGGGCTTACAGAAAAAGCTCAGATTTCTCTAGACCACTCAGCTGGTGGATCTATACATATGAGAAAAACAATTGAAGAAGCTCAAGAGTTTATTGATACAGTTGCCAGGAATCAACATCTGTACCTAAGCAGTGAATCTTCCATGAAAGAAGAAGCTAAAACAGTAACTGCTGAGCTCAGTCCGGTGGATCAGGCTAATGAATTCAATCAGCAATTAGACTTTCTAACTCAGCAGCTAGCCGAATTCAAGGAAACATTACAGGAAACAAGAATGGCTAACAGGAATATGGAAGTACAATTAAAGCAGACAGAAAAGCAACTGTCAAAACAAATAGCAGAAGAATGTCAAGCAGTTCAATTAAGAAGTGGGAAAACATTAAATACCTCACTTCAAAGCAGCAGGAAACCAAGAAATGAACAAATGGCTAATCAAAATCCCTCTGAGGACAGTCAGAGCCCAGAGAGGAATAAAGCTGGCGCTGAACACCCAGACCATGCTCATTCCTGGCGTTCAACGCCAGAAACAAGCATGAATCCGGCGTTGAACGCCCAAAGGGAGCATGGTTCTGGCGTTCAAACGCCAGTAACAAAGAAGGAGGTGGCGTCTAACGCCACTCCAGCTTCCACCCCTGGCATTCAAATGCCAGTGGGGGATCAGTCACATACAAGTGCTGATGACAACCCTTCTAAAAAGGCTTCCCAACCCACTTCTGTAGGTAATAAACCTGCAGCAACTAAGGTTGAGGAATACAAAGCCAAAATGCCTTATCCTTAAAAACTCCGCCAAGCGGAACAGGATAAGCAATTTGCCCGCTTTGCAGACTATCTCAGGACTCTTGAAATAAAGATTCCGTTTGCAGAAGCACTTGAGCAAATACCATCTTATGCTAAGTTCATGAAAGAGATCTTAAGTCTAAGAAGGATTGGAGGGAAACTGAAAAAGTTTACCTCACTGAAGAATGCAGTGCAGTCATTCTGAAAAGCTTACCTGAGAAGCTTAAAGATCCTGGGAGCTTTATGATACCATGCACATTAGAGGGCACTTGCACCAAGCAAGCTTTATGTGATCTTGGGGCAAGTATCAACCTAATACCTGCATCTACTATCAGAAAGCTTGGTTTAACTGAAGAAATCAAACCAACCAGGATATGTCTTCAACTTGCTGATGGCTCTATTAAATACCCATCAGGAGTGATTGAGGACATGATTGTCAAGGTTGGGCCATTTGCCTTTCCTACTGACTTTGTGGTGCTGGAAATGGAGGAGCACAAGAGTGCAACTCTCATTCTAGGAAGACCTTTCCTAGCTACTGGCCGAACCCTCATTGACGTCCAAAAAGGGGAAGTAACCTTGAGAGTCAATGAGGAGGAGTTCAAGTTGAATGTTGTCAAAGCCATGCAACATCCAGACACCCCAAATGACTGCATGAGTGTTGATATTATTGACTCTCTGGTAAGAAAGGTCAATATGGCTGAGAGTCTCGAATCAGAGCTAGAGGACATCTTTAAAGATGTTCAGCCTGACTTGGAGGAATCAGAGAGAACAGTAGAACCTCTGAAAGTCCCTCAGGAAGAGGAGAAACCCCCAAAACCCGAGCTCAAACCATTACCACCATCCCTAAAATATGCATTTTTGGGAGAAGGTGATACCTTTCCTGTAATTATAAGCTCTACCTTAGAGCCACAGGAAGAGGAAGCATTAATTCAAGTGCTAAGGACACACAAGACAGCTCTTGGGTGGTCCATCAGTGATCTTAAGGGAATTAGCCTAGCCAGATGCATGCACAAGATCCTATTGGAGGGTGACGCCAAGCCTGTGGTCCAACCACAAAGGAGGCTGAACCCAGCCATGAAGGAAGTAGTGCAGAAAGAGGCCACTAAGCTACTAGAGGCTGGGATTATTTATCCTATTTCTGATAGCCCCTGGGTGAGCCCTGTTCAAGTCGTCCCTAAGAAAGGTGGCATAACAGTGGTTCATAATGAAAAAAATGAACTGGTTCCTACAAGAACAATTACTGGGTGGCGTATGTGTATTGATTACAGAAGGCTCAATACAGCTACCAGAAAGGATCATTTTCCTTTACCATTCATAGACCAGATGCTGGAAAGACTGGCAGGTCATGAATATTACTGCTTCCTGGATGGATATTTAGGTTATAATCAAGTTGCAGTAGATCCAAAAGATCAAGAGAAAACAGCATTCACATGTCCATCTGGAGTATTTGCATACAGAAGGATGCCATTTGGCCTGTGTAATGCACCTGCAACCTTTCAGAGGTGCATGCTCTCAATTTTCTCTGATATGGTGGAAAAATTTCTGGAAGTCTTCATGGATGACTTTTCAATGTTTGGAGACTCATTCAGCTCCTGCCTTAACCATTTAGCACTTGTTCTAAAGAGATGCCAAGAGACAAACCTGGTTTTAAACTGGGAAAAGTGTCACTTTATGGTGACTGAAGGAATTGTCCTTGGGCACAAAATCTCGAACAAGGGAATAGAGGTGGATCAAGCTAAAGTTGAAGTAATTGAAAAATTACCACCACCCGCCAATGTTAAGGCAATCAGAAGCTTTCTGGGGCATGCAGGATTCTATAGGAGGTTTATAAAGGATTTTTCAAAAATCACCAAACCTCTGAGCAACCTGCTAGCTGCTGACACGCCATTTATCTTTGATAAAGAGTGTCTGCAGGCATTTGAGACTCTGAAAGCTAAATTGGTTACAGTACCAATCATCTCTGCACCAGACTGGACATTGCCATTTGAATTGATGTGTGATGCCAGTGACCATGCCATTGGTGCAGTGTTGGGACAAAGGCATGACAAGCTTCTGTACGTCATTTACTATGCCAGCCGTGTTTTAAATGACGCACAGAAGAATTACACAACCACAGAAAAAGAGCTTCTTGCAGTGGTTTACGCCATTGACAAATTCAGATCCTATTTAGTAGGATCAAAAGTGATTGTGTATACTGATCATGCTGCTCTTAAATATCTACTCACAAAGCAGGATTCAAAGCTCAGACTTATAAGATGGGTGTTGCTTCTGCAAGAGTTTGATATAGAAATAAGAGACCGAAAAGGGACAGAGAATCAAGTAGCAGATCACCTGTCCCGAATAGAACCAGTAGAAGGGGCGTCCCCCCCTCTCACTGAGATCTCTGAAACCTTTCCGGATGAGCAACTCTTTGCCATCCAGGAAGTGCCATGGTTTGCAGACATTGCAAACTACAAGGTAGTGAGATTCATACCCAAAGAGTACAGTAGACAGCAATCAAAGAAGCTGATCACAGATGCAAAGTATTATCTTTGGGATGAGCCGTATCTCTTTAAGAGATGTGCAGACGGAGTAATTCGTAGATGTGTGCCTAAAGAAGAAGCACAGAAGATCCTTTGGCATTGCCATGGATCACAGTATGGAGGACATTTTGGAAGTGAGCGAACAGCCACAAGAGTCCTCCAAGGTGGCTTCTACTGGCCTACTCTCTATAAAGATTCCCGAGTGTTTGTACTTAATTGTGACAGTTGCCAAAGATCTGGCAATCTGCCTCACAGTTATGCCATGCCTCAACAAGGGATCTTGGAGGTTGAGTTGTTTGATGTATGGGGAATTGACTTTATGGGACCTTTCCCACCATCATACTCAAACACTTATATTCTGGTGGCAGTGGATTATGTATCCAAATGGGTGGAAGCTATTGCAACCCCCACTAATGACACTAAAACAGTGTTAAAATTCCTCCAGAAACACATCTTCAGCAGATTTGGTACCCCTAGAGTATTAATTAGTGATGGGGGCACTCATTTATGCAATAAACAGCTTTACTCTACTTTGGTTCGTTATGGAGTTAGCCACAGGGTGGCCACTCCATATCATCCACAGACTAATGGGCAAGCTGAAGTCTCAAATAGAGAACTCAAAAGAATCCTGGAACGGACTGTAATTAACCGTAGAAGGGATTGGGCAAGAAGCTTGGATGATGCTCTGTGGGCATACAGAACAACATTCAAGACCCCTATAGGGACCTCTCCATACCAGCTTGTGTATGGAAAGGCATGTCACTTGCCAGTGGAACTGGAACACAAGGCCTATTGGGCAACCAGATTCCTGAACCTTGATGCCAAGTTAGCTGGAGAAAAATGATTGCTCCAGTTAAATGAGCTAGAGGAATTTAGACTCAATGCTTTCGAGAATGCAAAGATTTACAAAGAGAAAGCGAAAAGATGGCATGATAAGAAATTATCATCCAGAGTCTTTGAGCCGGGGCAGAAAGTTCTGCTATTTAATTCTAGGCTCAAATTATTCCCCGGGAAATTAAAATCCCGGTGGAGAGGTCCATATGTAATCACAAACGTATCACCATATGGATACATAGAGCTTCAGGATAATGACTCTAACAAAAAGTTCATTGTTAATGGACAAAGAGTTAAACATTATCTTGAAGGCAATTTCGAGCAAGAATGCTCAAAACTGAGACTTAATTAAAACTCAGTAATAGTCCAGCTAATGACATTAAAGAAGCGCTTGTTGGGAGGCAACCCAGCCAATCACAAAATTTAATTTTATTTGTTTCTGTTGATTTTTACAGGTATAGGTCAAAATATCCTCAAGGTAAAAAAGCAATTGATTGGATTCACAGAGTTAAAGGGGAATTTGGAAGTTCACTGGCGAAAAAAGGCCAGTAAGAAACATTTTGGGCGTTGAACGCCCAAAAGAAGCACCCACTGGGCGTTCAACGCCAGTAAGGGTAGCCATCTGGGCGTTAAACGCCAGAAAGGAGCATCTTCTGGGTGTTAAACGCCAGAAAGAAGCACCTTCTGGGCGTTTAACGCCAGATTGACAGCATCCTGGGCATTCAGAAAAACGCCCAGTAACAAAGGACTTCCTGGCGTTCAACGCCAGAAAGATGCATCAGCTGGGCGTTGAACGCCCAGGAGAAGCAACATTTGGGCGTTAAACGCCCAAAACATGCAGCATTTGGGCGTTTAACGCCAGGATGTTGGGGAGGAGGTAAAATTCATTTTTTTACAAATTTTCTAAATTTTTTATGTTTCAATTCATAATTTCTTGCATCAACATGTTTCAAAATGTCATCCTTCAAATCAAATTAGTTTTCTAAGAACCCTAATTTCTAAAATTCCTTTTTCAAAAAATTTCAAATATATCTTAATCCATAAGGACAAGTTGTTTTCCAATCCAATCCAACTCTTTTAAGTTTGTTTTTTTTTAAACTCAATTATCTTTTTAAAATCTTTTTCAAAATTAAAAATTCAGATTTATCTTTTTAATTATTGTTCATATCTTTCTTTTTTTTAAACTATATCTTTTTCTTATCATATCTATCTTTTCTAAATCATATCTTCTATCTTATTCTTTTCTTATTTTCGAAATTTCCCACCCCCCTTCCCTATATATTGAGTTCGGCTCCCCACTCATCATCACCTTGCCACACTTGCTCTCCTCCTATACCTCTCCTTTCTTCTCTTTTGCTTGAGGACAAGCAAAGCTCTAAGTTTGGTGTGGTTATCCGTGATCACAAAAACATACTCATTAAGATCATGGCTCCTAAAGGAAAACAACCCACCCCAAGAGGCAAGAAAGAGAGTACTCCAAAGCCACTTTGGAATCAAGGGAAGTTCTTAACTAAAGAACATTCAGACCATTACTACAAAATAATGAGTCACAGATCAGTGATCCCGGAAGTCAAATTTGATCTGAAAGAAGATGAATATTCGGAGATCCAAGAGCAAATTCGACACAGGAATTAGGAAATCCTGGCCAATCCTGAAATGAAAGTGGGAAGGAACATGGTTCAGGAGTTCTATGCTAATCTATGGCAAACAGATAGGCAAAGAATAATTGGAGCTACTCTCTATGACCATCGGACCTTAGTCAGAGGAAAGATTGTTCATACCCATCCTAACAAGATCAGGGAGATATTTAAGATTCCTCAACTGAAAGATGACCCAGACTCCTTTAATACGAGAATGATGAGGGTAAATAAAGGTCAAGACAAGATTCTAGAGGATATATGCATCCCTGAAGTCAGGTGGACCACCAGCACCACTGGCACCCCAATTCAACTCAAAAGAGAAGATCTAAAACCAGTAGCCAGAGGCTGGCTAGATTTCATTGGGCGTTCCATATTGCCCACCAGCAACCGTTCTGAAGTTACCATTAAAAGAGCAGTAATGATTCACTGCATCATGTTGGGAAAAGAAGTAGAAGTCCATCAACTGATCTCATGTGAGCTATACAAAATAGCAAACAGGAATTCCAAGGACGCCAAATTGGCCTATCCAAGCTTAATTTCTATGATCTGCAAAGATGCCAGAGTGAAGATGGGAATAACAGAGTATATCCCAGTTGAGAGGCCAATCACTGGAATATCAATGGTCAGACAACAGCAACAAGATGATTCAGCCAAGAGGAGAGCACAGGAAACCCTCCTAGAACTGCCTCAATTCGAATATTGGGGACATATTGAGGCTTCTATTTCCAAATTGCAAAAAGCTATGGACCAAATAAAGGAAGAACAGAATAATCAAAGTAGCATGCTTTGCAAACTGCTTAAGGAACAGGAAGAGCAAGGGCGTGATCTAAGGGAGCTGAAGCGCCAAAAATTAATCCTTGAAAAGCACCCCACAGATTAGAGGAACATCTACTCCTCAAAACAACAGGTTGTTGAGTTCCAATTTTTCTGCTTTAACTTGGTGATAGTGTTATTATAAATTTACCTTAGGAGATATATAGTAGTAGTAATTAGTATATCTATTTTGATTTTATTTCCAATTAAGCTATAATTTATTTTTCTCATCATCATCAGACATGAATAAAGTAGTAGATTTTTTTAGAATAAAGAAGTAATCTATATTTTTCGAGTTCTTAATAATAAAAAAATTATAATTAACTATGTGTGGTGGCAAGACTTTTTGTTCTCTGAATGAATGCTTGAACAGTGCATAACTTGTACTTTGAATTTGATGAATATTGGCTCCTGAAAGAATGAGGAACACGAAAAATATTATTGATGATCTGAAAAATCATGAAATTGATTCTTGAAGCAAGAAAAAGCAATCAAAAAAAAAAGAAGGAGCAGTAGAAAAAGCCAATAGCCCTTAAAACCAAAAGGCAAGGGTGAAAAGGATCCAAGGCTTTGAGCATCAGTGGATAGGAGGGTCTAAGGAAATAGTTCCAGGCCTAAGCGGCTAAACCAAGCTGTCCCTAACCATGTGCTTGTGGCATGCAGGTCCAAGTTACAAACTTGAGACTGAGTGGTTAAAGTCGTGATCCAAGGCAAAGAGAGTGTGCTCAAGAGCTCTGGACACCTCTGACTGGGGACTCTAGCAAAGCTAAGTCACAATCTGAAAAAGGTTCACCTAGTCATGTGTCTGTGGCATTTATGTATCTGGTGGTAATACTGGAAAACAAAGTGCTTAGGGCCACGGCCAAGACTCATAAAATAACTATGTTCAAGAATCAACATACTACACTAGGAGAATCAATAATACTATCTGAATTCTGAGTTCCTATGGATGCCAATCATTCTGAAATTCAAAGGATAAAGGGAGATGCCAAAACTGTTCAGAAACAAAAAGCTACAAGCCCCGCTCATCTAAAAAGAATCTGAGCTCCATTTAAAACTCTTAGATATTATTACTTCTTAATTTCTCTCATCCTATTTTATTTATCTAGTTGCTTGAGGACAAGCAACAGTTTAAGTTTGGTGTTGTGATGAGCGGATATTTTATACGCTTTTTGGGGGTAATTTCATGTAGATTTTAGTATGTTTTAATTAGTTTTTAAAAGAATTTTATTAGTTTTTAAGCAAAAATCATATTTCTGGACTTTACTATGAGTGTGTGTATTTTTCTGTGATTTCAGGTATTTTCTGGCTGAAATTGAGGAAGCTGAGCAAAAATCTAACTTAGGCTGAAAAAGGACTGCTGATGCTGTTGGATCCTGACCTCCCTGCACTCGAAATGGATTTTCTGGAGCGACAGGAGTCCAATTGGCGCGCTCTCAACGGCGTTGGAAAGTAGACATCCAGGGCTTTCCAGCAATATATAATAGTCCATACTTTGGGCGAAGATAGACGACGTAACTTGGCGTTGAACGTCAAGTACATGCTGCTGTCTGGAGTTAAACGCCAGAAACACGTCATGATCCGGAGTTGAACGCCCAAAACACGTTATAACTTGGAGTTTAACTCCAAGAAAAGCCTCTACTCGTGGATAGCTTTAGTCTCAGCCCCAGCACACACCAAGTGGGCCCCAGAAGTGGATTTCTGCACCAATTATCTTAGTTTACTCATATTCTATAAACCTAGGTTACTAGTTTACTATTTAAACAACTTTTAGAGAATTATTTTGTATCTCGTGACATTTTCAGATCTGAATTTTATACACTTTGACAGTATGAGTCTCTAAACTCCATTGTTGGGGGTGAGGAGCTCTGCAGTGTCTCGATGAATTAATACAATTACTTTGTTTTCCATTCAAACACGCTTGTTCTTATCTAAGATGTTCATTCGCGCTTAATTATGGAGAAGGTGATGATCCGTGACACTCATCACCTTCCTCAATCCATGAACGTGTGCCTGACAACCACCTCCGTTCTACATCAGATTGAATGAGTATCTCTTAGATTCCTTAATCAGAATCTTCGTGGTATAAGCCGGATTGATGGCGGCATTCATGAGAATCCGGAAAGTCTAAACCTTGTCTGTGGTATTCCGAGTAAGATTCTAGGATTGAATGACTGTGACAAGCTTCAAACTTCTGAAGGCTGGGCGTTAGTGACAGACGCAAAAGAATCAATGGATTCTACTCCAACCTGATTGAGAACCGACAGATGATTAGCCGTGCTGTGACAGAGCATAAGGAACGTTTTCACTGAGAGGATGGGAAGTAGCCATTGACAACGGTGACACCCTACATAGAGCTTGCCATAGAAGGAGCCTTGCGTGTGTTGAAGGATTTCAAGGAAGAGTTGAAGTTCAAAGGACAAAGCATCTCCAAAACTCCAACATATTCCCCATTACTGCACAACAAGTAACAACTATTTATTTTATGCCCTTTTTACTTTATACGAGGCTAAAGAACTCTATTGGTATCCTGATTAAGATTAATAAAATAAACATAGCTTGCTTCAAACCAATAATCTCCGTGGGATCGACCCTTACTCACGTAAGGTATTACTTGGACGACCCAGTGCACTTGCTGGTTAGTTGTACGGATTGCAAATTCGTGCACCAGAGCTGCTGACCAAGAAAAATTCACTAACGGGAGGGAAAATAATAGTGATGAATAAGGAGTGCAATGCTTTCATTCAAACAGAGTTGCCTACCAAAAAGAAGGACCCAGGGAGTTTTCACATCCCTTGTGCTATAGGATAAACAAGGATTGATAAGGGACTCTGTGACCTGGGAGCAAGCATCAACTTAATGCCTTTATCCCTCATGAAGAAGCTTCAAATCAATGAGCTAACGCCCACGGATGTAATCATCAAGTTGGCTGACAAAACTCAAAAACAAGCAATAGGAGTGGTTGAAAACGTGTTGGTGAAGGTTGAGAACTACTTCCTTCCCACAGACTTTGTTATCTTGGAGATGGAAGAGAGTTGCATCCATCCAATCATATTGGGGAGACCATTCCTAGCCACAGTCAGAGCACTTATAGATGTGGAGCGAGGAGAGCTAATACTGAGGATACATGATGAACAACTTACCTTCAATGTCTTCAAACCCTCACAAGAAGCAGATCAAGAAAACAAGGAATCAAGGGAGGATCACAATAAGGCATTGGTGGAAGAAACAAGCACAGAAGCACAAATAATACACCTAAGAATCCCTTTGGTTGACAAATAATACAGTCAGAAGACACAACAGCTAAGGAAAACCCAAGAGGAGCTAAACCCACCGGAGTCATATGAGACCAGCAACAATATTTCCCTGGAAAAAGAGGCCACAAAGAGCAGGGTAGCATTAAAAGAAACAAGGAAGAAGGCACCAAGGGGATGGAGAAACAAGAAGATTCCTATAGAGGATTTCTCTCCAGGGGATGAAGTAATCTCTGCTCATTTCCCATCTATCCTACCTCATCTCCCGACCATTCCATCTCAGCTACCTCAAGTGTACACCATCAGCAAAATTCTCACATTAGAACATGTAGAGATTCTTAATAAAGCCAACGGAGATATATTCACTGCAAGAGGGGAAGATTTGAGGCATTACCAACCACCCTGACAAAGGCCAAACGTCAAGCTAATAACGCTAAAGAAGCGCTTCATGGGAGGCAACCCATGTTTTATATCCTTTCCTTTAGGCCTTTAATAGTAGTTAATAAAGCAAGATTCATGAATTCCAAACCAACTTTGACAAATACATAGAAGAGTCTTTGTGTGCAACATATAATGAACAACAAGTTTGGTGTTCAAGGCACACTAAGAGGACATGAACACAATTCATATCATGTCAATCTTAGAGCCTTAATCAACTCTTTCTACACTACATGCTCACAAACTAAGTTTGGTGTCACCAATAATTGCATACATGAACACTCAATCAGTCTGTTGGGTTGCATTCATTAATAGCATTTAGTTATTTAAAAACAAAAAAAAAATTTAAAAAGTAGTTATTCCACTCTCTAACTTTTGCCACCACCATTCAAACTTATTTTTTTCCTTTTATCTTGTAGGAGAAATGAAGGAAAGATTAGATGAAATTGATGGGACAAATGAAGAAGGGGGTTCGGCCACTTCAAAAGGGGGACTATACACATGTCTTCAAAGGGAGTACCTTGGGAAGTGTTGCCATGCAACATTGGAAAAAGGATATCCTTGAAGACCGAATCAATCACTTCATAAAAGTGGTTATCCTTGTGCTCATTTCGTGCCAAACCCCAGCCGTCCACCATTGTTTTTACTATCAATCCATACCCTTCGATCACCCCTCATCCTCCTATATAAATGACCCCCACTCTATAACCGTCCGTATTCAAATGCCCTTTCATTTCATCTTTCTTCTCTCTTTCGGAACACACACCTAACACTTCTTCCTTCATCCAAAAACACATTAACACAATCCTCCAGCTACACCCTATCTTAATCCAGCCGAATTCCATCATCAATCCATACTTCTCAACACCTTCACATACTAACTCCTACTCATGGCATCATCAAGCTCCAAGAGGCGAAAGGGAAAGGAACTAGTGGAGAGCATTCCTTTTGATGAAGGGAGGTTCAAGACCGCCTTTCATGAGCTCCAATTTGGACGGATAAAACACAAGAAAATATTGCCAGAATTGACATTCCAGTTCAACGATGATGAGTGCCCACAGATTAGAGAGAAGATCGAACGGAGGGGTTGGCAAGAGCTCACGAACCCAGAAACAAAGATAAATGCAAACCTCATCAAGGAGTTCTATGCCAATGTAGCCAGAGAAGACCCTACCAGGGCTCCTACCTTCAAAAGCTACGTGAGTGGAACAGAGGTGGACTTCAGTCCCAATGCTATAATGAAGACTCTTCATTTGATATCACAATATTTTGTTGAGCTCAGTTATCAAGCAAGAATAAGTAATGGGCCTGACAATGATGAACTTGAAGAAATTGTGAACGACATGTGTGTTATAGGATCAGATTGGGAAAGGTATTCGGATAAGAGGCCACGGTTTATTAGGAGAGGATACCTAATTCTGGAAGCCAAGGGATGGTTTGAGCTCATGAGGAGATCTATCCCCCCAGCCTCAAACAATTCTGAGGTCAACATTGCTCGAGCTACTATGGTACATTGCATAATGAATGGGTGGATACATCAATGTGCATGAAATTATAGCTGAGAGAATCCAAGACGCAGCCGAGAAGAATGATCTGAGTGCTCGACTTTGCTACCCAGTACCATCTTTAGACTATGTATGAAAGCCAAGGTAGTCTTCGAAGATAGCAATCCAAAATGGGTAAACCCTGGGAGGTTAGTTACGCTCCAGCGTATAACCTATGTGACACCCGCTCAACAACAAAGAAGGCCTCAGATAAGGAAAAGAACATCCCAAGAAGAACCTCACCAAGAAGAACCCCAACAAACATAATATCAGCAAGAAGAGCAATATGATCCAACCAATATAAATCTGGTTCACATTCAATGAGCCATTGATGATCTAGCAAGGAGATATATGGAAGGGCAAGAACAACACACTACAAGAAAAAAGGCCTATCGGTACCCTTTTTTCTTGCCACGCTTTAAAAGCGTGGCCAAAAGTGGTCAATGGCCACACTTTTATGAGGGTAGCCACTGATTTGTGATTTGGCCACGCTTTTTTTTGCCACGCTTCAAAAGCGTGGCCATAGAGAGATTTTGGCACGCTTTTATGAGGGTGACCACTGATTTATGATTTGACCACCCTTTTTTTTTGCCACGCTTAAAAAACGTGGCCATAGAGAGAAACAGGTACGCTTTTAAAACGTGGCTAGTTTGTCGGGATACAGGCACATTTTTAAAGCGTGCCTATACCCCCTAATGATTTGGAGCCCTAAAAAAGCGTGACAATAGGGTTCCCAATTAATTTAATTTCTCATTCAAACACTTCATTTTTTTTATCAAAACTCTCAAAACAGCCCTCACTTAGAAGTGAGAACCAAACCCTCGAAGCCTCTTCATTATTCAACTAAGAACCCTAAACCTTCGCAGCCCTCTCAGCTCGCAGCCCTCTTCATCACTGAGAAGTGAGAATCCCTTCATCTTTCAGCTCGTAGCCCCCTCTTAACTTGCAACCCTCTATCCTTCTCTTGCAATCCTTTATCCCACTTTTGTAACTCTTGGAAACTTCAATCGGTGCTACCTCCGTCGGCGCACCCTCCATCGGCGCGCCCTCCGTTGGCATTCAGTCTCGCTCGCAAGGCCTCTATCGGCGCTTGCTCTCTCTCGCTCAAACCTTACCTCCGTCGACGCTGACTCAATCGTCGCTGCCTCTCCCTCAATCGTCGTTCCTCCCTCAATCGGCGCTCAACCCTCATCGTAACACAAGAAGGTACAGATTTAATCCCTTTTTGTTTCTCTATTTCAACCCTAACCATAACGCTGATTAATGTTTTCCGGATCCCAAAGAACAAGGAAATGTTGCCGGAGAACTTCAAAGAACAGCTTGCTTTGTCTGTGAGAAGCATCCAGTGGAGCTATGGAATATTTTGGTCTACTTCATCTACCCAACCCAGGTACTAACTTCTAACTAACTGTTTCCTGTAATTTCAGTTCTATTTTGGGATTTTTTTTTTCATTTTTTGTTTCTTGAATATTTGTTGTTTGTGAAAATACCTCACTGGACTTCATATGACGAGACACATCATGACTTGTTTCTTCTTCTGCTTCTTCTTCTCTAATATGAACAAATCAATACAATAGCTTCTTAGACAACACCACAATTCTCGTCTTTTTTCATACTGATAACATTGTCGTGATTTGAGTACTCATATTATGTTTTTGTCATTTTTGGTCCAAAGTTTCAATCTTTTGAATTTCATTTTAGGCTATAAGGGTTGCTGCCATGAACTGTATTGATGGGCTAAGCATTGGGGGTCGTATTGCATGTTCTGGCAAGAAAAATGGTACTTAACTGTCAGAACAATTGGACTTAGCCATTACTTCTTAATTAATATTACTTTGATATTAAGATTTTCTAAACAGGAAACAAATGTCTTAATTGATGGTTACTATACTTGTGAAAATGTTTCTATAACAAATGCTTGTTATGCATGCTTTAGTTTGTTGAAGGGGTGCATGGGTATTATTAAAACTCATTCTTCATCTTATACAGTAAAAAGTGGTAAATAAAACTGCAACTGGGATAATGGAGATGCAATGATTTCTGAAATTATAAAATCCTCTTTCTTGCAAGAATTAAACCTTTTGTGTTTGGTCTATATGTCTACTTAATTCATTATCATGCTCCTAATTTTATCTTGCAACAGCTGGTTGGCTAATACATACAAATCCATTGCCTTGTATAATCCAATATTTAAGTTGGTAAAACCAGAAGGCAATTAACTCGTTGATATATATAAAAGTTTACATGGTGAGATGTGAATCATTTAATGGAGCACCTCATATCGATACTTTTACTTCTACTTCTACTTACTGCTATTATTATTTTTATCAGCGCACAAAGTGATGGCAAATCTGATCAGGTCAATTTTTACATTATATATTCATGAGGTTGTTTCTTTTTCTGTCTCTCTCTGAGTTTCTTTATTTTTTGCATCAACCATTTTAATTCTCTTGTTAATAAACCGAGGTGGGTCTATGAGCTCTGAACTTGTTTCTTCAATTGTCTATTTTCAGGTTAATTGATTGTAAACATTTTGATTCCTCTGTTTCCTGAGAATTTGAGCTGTTTCCTGAGAATTTGAGCATCGTTTTGATTCCTCTGTTTGTTTAGCAAATGTCCTTGAACTGATCTGAACTTTAATCTGCATGGTTTGTTTAGCAAATGATTTTGATTCCTTTGTGGCTCACCTTCTAGCAGTGGCTACTATTGTCATGGTCTGGCTTTGGAACATACACTTCAGGGGTAGGCTTTTTCTCCTACCATTACATTGATGAATTAGTAACTAAACTGATTTGGGACTGGGTTTAGTTTTTAATACATTTATTTATATATAACACAAGATAATCATATAATATTACACAAGTTGAAGTTACTAATCTATATTAAGCCCTTATATATCTTATATTTGTGACTATTATTATATATAAATTGTCAATATATAGTTAGTAAAGTACCCCTAACTTACGTATTTCTTTTTCTTGATACAGATCCATCTTGTTCTTTTGCTAATTGGATTAATAATCATGGGAGGTGAAGGTAACCAAAAAACTTTCACAATATACTGTTTTAGTATCTGTGTTGATTCATGAACTGCTTTTTTTAAGGAAAAAAATATCTGGTGTGAATCTAATATTTTTTTAAAGATATTTGAGCATTAGTTTTCTCTGAATTTGATTTTCATTTTTTTTTTACCAAATTATGGAAATTAGATGAATAGTTTGATACAAAGGAAACTGAATGATAAACCTTGAAAGTTTCGGTCTCATTAATGCTCTATTCTGTTTGGCATTACTCTGTTTCAGAATTTTCTCTAGTCTTTCATTATTTTAATCTCTCATTCAATTTGAGACAGAGCTTTGCAATTTGGTTTTTTGCATGTTAGGTTTGGGATTCTGAATAGTAACTATTTTTTGCCCGTGACTTTAGGGATTTCCTTGCCTTTGATGGCTTGATTATTTCCTTTCTGGGAGTGGCCAGCATGATGAATGATTTATTAATATTATGTTTTGGGGGGATTTGGTTTTCTGTAGGAATCTTAAGTTTTAAGATGCAAAGTATATATAATTTCTTAATGAGTGGAAGGTCAAATTTTGGATATTGCGTTGCAAAGTTGTTTAATCAGCTTTTTTGTTGGCGAGCGAAGACGCTATGTTTTGTGAACATGTTCTAATTGATTCATTTTTACAGTGTTTGGATATTGCGTTACATTTAATGGAAGGCTTCTGACTCCTAAAGCAGTAGTTGATGACACCTGGTTTTTCGATCACGAACTTTGTAAGGAGTCGAAGGTATGTGCCATGTCCCTACAATTGTTATCATATTCGCCTAATTAGGCCAAATTAGTAGGAGTGGAATTAGCTTTATGTGTTTTTGATTTAATTTTGATTCATATGAATAAGCTCAATCCCTTGTAAATTTGAGACTTTGGTACCACCAATTTTGTTTCCCATTTTCCTTTTTTTTTTCAGTCATGGTACTGGTATGTGCTTTCAAAGACATTGGCTGAAGATGCTGCTTGGAAATTTGCAAAAAAAAAAAAAAAACCCAGCAATGGTGATTGGACCTCTTCTGCAACCAGTACTTAACACAAGTGTTGCTGGTGTTTTGAATGTAACTAATGGTAATTTTTAAAATTCTATTTTCTGCATGTGGAAATGAAAATTGAAATAGTAAATGATAAAAGTACAATATATAATGTGTAAGTCTATAAAGCTTATCTTTCTCTTATGATGTGTTTGTCAATGTGATATTGATTCAAGTGTCTTGATGTGTGGTTCAGGAGAAGAAGCCTTATTCCGAAAAAGATGCTAAGCTTAAAGCAGAATATGAGAAGGCTATGGAAAGTTATAATGCTGCTGAAGCAGGAGGAGAAAGGGGAGAAGGAGAAGGAGAGCATGAAGAGGGCTAATGAAAAATATGATAAGGAAGAAGCTGCGGCCAGTGAAGACGAGGAGTTTTAAAAGCAAATGGTAGCAGGAGTTCTTCCCACATCAACTTTTTGTTAATCATAGTTCTGCTGTATATCACATTTTGGTTTTCCATCCTTCATATCTTTGGGAATATTATAGTTTTAATTTAAATTATTATAGCATGTAAATAATTCATGTAAATCAATAAAAATCAATTCTTATGCCTTCTAATATTCTCTTTTTAATTATTATTATAGAATTGTAATTTTTCAATTATTATTATGCATTCTAATTTTTTCCTTTTTTTTTATTTGACAAAGGAATAGGCCACGCTTTGAAAGCGTGGCAAAAGGCTTTAGTGGAAAGCCACGTTTTTAAAAGCGTGGCTGTATGTGCTCTATTGGCACGTTTCAAAAGCGTGGCGATTTGTGAACTTTACGGTACGTTTTTAAAGCGTACAGATAGATTACCTATGGCCACGCTTTTAAGCGTGGCAAGAGTTGAAAGCGTGGCCAAAAAGAAAGCGTGCCGATAGATCCACAAAAGTGTGGCGATAGAGCAACCGGCACGCTGGCAGATGTGACCCTTTCAAAAGCGTGCCGATAGCTCAAAAAGCGTGGCGAAAAGCTATCGGCACGTTTTTTAGCACTTTTCGGCACGCTTTAAAAGCGTGGCAGAAAGCTTATTTTCTTGTAGTGACAACTAAACTTTCAACCCCAAAGGATGGATTGTCAAGAAGAACTACTCTCTAATTGGATGAATCAACAAGGGGAGTGTGCTGAGCAGATAATTTATACACTTTTTGGCATTGTTTTTAGGTAGTTTTTAGTAGGATCTAGCTACTTTTAGGGATGTTTTCATTAGTTTTTATGCAAAATTCACATTTTTGGACTTTACTATGAGTTTGTGTGTTTTTCTGTGATTTCAAGTATTTTCTAGCTGAAATTGAGGGACCTGAGCAAAAAATCTGATTCAGGTTGAAAAAGGACTGCTGATGCTGTTGGATTCTGACCTCCCTGCACTCGAAATGGATTTTCTGGAGCTACAGAACTCCAAATGGCGCGCTCTCAACTGCGTTGGAAAGTAGACATCCAGGCCTTTCCAGAAATATTTAATAGTTCATACTTTATTCGAGTTTAGATGACGCAAACTGGCGTTCAACGCCAGTTCTATGCTGCATTCTGGAGTAAAATGCCAGAAACACTTCACAAACTAGAGTTAAACGCCAAAAACACGTTACAACTTGGCGTTTAACCCCTAGAGAAGCCTCTGCACGTGTAAAGCTCAAGCTCATCCCAAGCACACACCAAAGTGGGCCCCGTAAGTGGATTTCTGCACTTAGACTTATTTCTGTAAACCCTAGTAACTAGTTTGATATAAATAGAACTTTTTACTATTGTATTCGAAGACTTTTGATGGATCTTTAATCAGTGTATGCGATTTTAGACCTTCATGGGGGCTGGCCATTCGGCCATGCCTGGACCATCACTTGTGTATTTTCAACGGTGGAGTTTCTACACACCATAGATTAAGGTGTGGAGCTCTGCTGTACCTCGAGTATTAATGCAATTATTATTATTCTTCTATTTAACTCAGCTTATTCTTATTCTAAGATATCCGCTGCACTTCAACATGATGAATGTGATGATCCGTGACACTCGTCATCATTCTCACCTATGAACGCGTGCCTGACAACCACTCTCGTTCTACCTTAGATCGAGCGCGTATCTCTTAGCCTCCATTCCGCAAGATCGGAGTCTTCGTGGTATAAGCTAGAATTATTGGCAGCCATTCCTAAGATCCGGAAAGTCTAAACCTTGTCTATGATATTCCGAGTAGGATCTGAGATGGGATGACTGTGACGAGCTTCAAACTCGCGAGTGTTGGGCGTAGTGACAGACGCAAAAGAATCACTAGATTCTATTCCGACATGATCGAGAACCGACAGATGATTAGCCGTGCTGTGACAGAGCATTTGGACCATTTTTACTGAGAGGACGGGAGATAACCATTGACAACGGTGAAACCCAACAGACAGTTTGCCATGGAAAGGAGTAAGAATGATTGGATGGAAGCAGTAGGAAAGCAGAGATTCAGAAGGAACACAGTATCTCCATGTGCTTATCTGAAATTCCCACTAATGAATTACATAAGTATCTCTATCTCTATTTTATGCTTTATTTATCTTTATATTCAAAAACCATTATAACCATTTGAATCTGCCTAACTGAGATTTACATGATGACCATAGCTTGCTTCATACCAACAATCTCCATGGGATCGACCCTTACTCACGTAAGGTATTACTTGGACGACCTAGTGTACTTGCTGGTTAGTTGTGCGAAGTTGTGACAAAGTGTGATTCATGTTTGAGAGCATCATGTTTTTGGTGCCATTGTTGATGATCACAATTTCGTGCACCAGAGTGGTAGAAACAACAAATGGAGCAGCAACAAGACACTACTCCCAGCTCACCCAAGCCATCAATCAAGTAACTGAAAGGCAAGAGCGTCAAGATAAACGCCATCAAGAACTTAACCAACGCCAGTTAGCTCAGATGAAAGCATTCAATAAGTTCAACGTGCTTAATGAAGGACGGCAACTACACAAGGAAGAATTCAACATAAACACTCAAGCCAAGTTGACTTATATGGCTGGGCATATGCATAATTTGCACTCTACCATCCCAAGGTATGATACAGTTCACAAAGACTTAACAGAACAAGAGGAGGGAAAGGTGAAACAACAGAAGGAAGCATTGAAGAAGAAGATGGAAGATGCTGGCTTCTGGAAAAAGTTGATCGGGAAGCGCACAGGAAATGGGGATTCGAGCAATCAAGAAGGATCCAAAGACAAAGGAAACAAATGGACATGAGCATCCCCAGAAGTAAAAGGTGGTGGAGTTCCCTCTTCGTTCTATCTTTTTCAAATTTAAATAAGGAAAATCATGTATGAAATAGAACATGCTTCCATAGTAGCTTAGGAATTTTCAATTCTATCTTTAAGATTTCATTGCTTAGGTCTATGTGTGCTGGTCTGAGTTCTCGGCTTTCATTTTCACCTTGCTAAAATGTATGCTTGTCCTTTAAGCTAAATAAATAAAATGTTATGAAAAACTAGAGTGGGGTTCATCTTGTGAAGCAAGTTCTCAATGTTTGTGGTGTGGTAATTGATTAGCTAAGTTGGTTAACCAACAAGGTATACAGGAAACTAAATGTTCTGAATCATATGCTAGAAGCACATTCTATGAGACTAGCTAAACAACAAGATCCTAATAAGAAAAAGGAAAAGAACAGTGAGAGTTTGAGAAAAAAAGAAAGAAAAAGAATAAGAAATAAGGCTAGGCACCAAGGGTTTGAATCTTGAGGCATGTGACTGTGGTGTTCTTGTGCAAAGGATCTGCTCGGATGAATAAGTTCTCAGGAGTGCTTTATCACTTGGTAACTTGGGTTAACTAACCCGGGATTATCAGCTGAAAATCCACTATCAAGAGCAACCTTGCTACAAAACACTTAGTAACCCAAAGAGGTGCTGGACACCAAGGCCTCAAGAAAAGAAAATAACAAACCATATGCCTGTGGTGTGCATGTATGGGGGAGTGAGACTTGAGGGAGTAGGTCCTTAGGGGTGTCTCAACACCTAGCACCTTGAACCAACTGGTTCGGGAGTGTTGGCTGAAAGCTTATCTTAAAGAGTCGCCCCCTCACAAAACACTTAGCCTAAAAGAATGCAATAAACCCTGAAAGAAAAGGGGGGATCAATGAATGAGGATCTCATATGATGCAATCGAGCGAGTATTCAAGAGCATGATAAGGACCTGAAAACCAGTAAAGGAATGAACCTAAGTTGCTATGCATGAAACCCCATAAACCAAGAACTTGACTTCTATAATAAGGACTTGTTTCTCTTGCTCTTTTATTCATCATTCTTATGCTTAAGTACTTGCTTAGGGACAAGCAAGATTTAAGTTTGGTGTTGTAATGCCAGGGCATCTTGGCCAGTTTCACTGACCTTTTCTTTACTGTTTTAGGGTAGTTTCATACATTTTATTAGTAAATAAGCAAGTTTTGGGTAAAAATACACTTACATCTTGATTCAAGCAAACATTGTGAACTTTACATGATTTCATGAGAATTATGCATGAATTGAAAGATAAAATGGATGATGCATGATCTCATGACTTGGAACAGAGCTTTGATGCACCCTGTTTGTTTGATTTCAGGACAAAGGAAGCAAAAAAGAGCCACGTTAGCCGCCATGTTAGTCTCACTAACGTGACCACTAACGTGGAATAGGAGCAAGCTTGCAGCGTTAGTGAAAAAGTTATCATCAATAACGCCTTCGAAAGCCATCATAACCCACGTTAGTTGCCACGTTAGTTACATTAACGTGGAAGGAAAGGGAAGCTCCAATGTTAGTGGTAAAAGCAAACACCACTAACGTTCCAAAGGGCCATACATAGCCACGTTAAGAGTCACGTTAATCCAATTAACATGAACTCTAACGTGGAATAAGAAGAGATAGGCCAACGTTAGTGACACTTACCTTTGTCACTAACGTTGGAGATGTCAAGCACACCCACGTTAGTGGTCATGTTAATGCCATTAACGTGAAGCACTAACGTGGGAAGAAGAGGCGTTTTGAAGTGTTAGTGACAAAGGTAAGTGTCACTAACTCCCTCGAGCTTTGGCATGCCCACGTTAAGGGCCACGTTAGTTACACTAACGTGGATCATTAACGTGGGAAAGAGGGACAAAGAGCAGCGTTATTGGTAAAAGTGAGTACCAATAACGTTTGCGAAGGGCCAAGAGGCTACGTTAGTGGTCCCGTTAGTACCACTAACGTTGAAGTTAACGTGAATCAATTGGTTTGAAACGTTAGTGACAAAGTTATCGTCATTAACGCTTTCGAACCCAAGTTTACACCGAACGTTAATGCCACTAACGTCCTAACTAACGTCCTACCATGCCTGACTCACATTCTTTCTGCAAGCAAAGCTGAGCCCACTGAAGACTGTAACTGTTTCAACTAAAGATCAAGGGCCCATATCCAAGACTTGAAGAGCTAACTAGAAGATCAGAAGAGTAGTATATATAGGAAGTAGTTTTGAACTAGAAAAAAGGCTTGGCATTATTGGGAACTACATTCTGTATATTTACTTTTCCTGTAAATTCTAGTTTACTTTCAAAATGCACTCTTCTCTATCATCTTCTATTTTCAGAGCTATGAACAACTAAACCCCTTTCATTGGGTTAGGGAGCTCTGTTGTAATTTGATGGATTAATTATAGTTTTCATTCTTCTTCCTCTTTCTTTTCTCTTGATTTACTAGAAAGCTTTCGATCTTAAATCAATTGGTTAGTTGTCTTGGAAAAGAAACTCTCCATAATTGGATCTCCTCTGAGCCTTGGAAAAGGGATGAGAAGATCATGCTAGAATTGCTTTCTCATGTTGGACCGAATTGGGGTTTGGATGGATATAGTGACATATAATCCTACTAACACTTTGATTTGGAAATACATGTGGTATAATCAGTGACCATACTTCATCTCTCCCCATGAGCAATTAAATCAAGGAATTGGGCAATTGTTCAAGCTTAGAGAGATTGGGTTGCCAAGGAATTGGGATCCAATCACTTAAGATTGCCAAGGAGATCAATAAATGCATTGATTGAGGAAGAGATGAGAATGAACTTGATCCAGAGAATGCAACATCTCCTAAGCCCAATGAATCCCCCATTTCTGATCTTACCCATTCTCTTTACCTTCTGCCATTTATTTTTATGTTCATCTCCCCAAATCCCCATTTAAGATTCTGCAATTTACTTTCTGCAATTTACATTCCGCCATTTATTTCCAGTATTTACATTTTTTGTCATTTGCTTTCCCACCATTTAATTTCTGCAATTATCAACTCAATTTCTGCTTAGCTCAACTAGAACATTCCTCCAATTAAAGTTTCTTGACTAATCAATCCCTGTGGGATTCGACCTCACTCTATTGTGAGTTTTTACTTGACGACAATTCGGTATACTTGCCGAAGGAAAATTTGTTGAGAGACAAGTTTTCGTGCATCAAATCCCACAGGAATTGATTGGTTGAGCAACTTTAATTAGAGGAGTGTTCTAGTCAAGCAAATCCAAATTGAGTGAGAATTGAAGAAAATTAAAGGCGGGTGATGCCAGGGCATCTTGGCCAGTTTCACTGACCTTTTCTTTACTGTTTTAGGGTAGTTTCATGCATTTTCTTAGTGAATAAGGCAAGTTTTGGATGAAAATACACTCACATCTTGATTCAAGCAACTATTGTGAACTTTGCATGATTTCATGAGTATTTTGCTAGAATTGCACGATAAATTGATGATGCATGATGAGCGGATATTTTATACGCTTTTTGGGGGTAATTTCATGTAGATTTTAGTATGTTTTAGTTAGTTTTTAGTAGATTTTTATTAGTTTTTAGGCAAAATTCATATTTCTGGACTTTACTATGAGTTTGTGTGCTTTTCTGTAATTTCAGGTATTTTCTGGCTGGAATTGAGGGAGCTGAGCAAAAATCTGATTTAGGCTGAAAAAGGACTGCTGATGTTGTTGGATTCTGACCTCCCTGTATTCGGAATGGATTTTTTGGAGCTACAGGAGTCTAATTGGCGCGCTCTCAATTGGGCTGGAAAGTAGATATCCAGGGCTTTCCAGCAATATATAATAGTTCATACTTTGCGCGAAGATAGACGACGTAAACTGACGTTCAGCGCTAGTTCCATGTTGTAGTCTGGCGTCCAGCGCCAGAAATAGGTTACAAGTTGGAGTTCAACGCCAAAACCACGTTACAACTTGGCGTTCAACTCCAGAAATAGCCCAGGCACGTGAGAAGCTTAAGTCTCAGCCCCAGCACACACCAAGTGGGCCCCAGAAGTGGATTTCTGCACAAATTATCTTAGTTTACTCATTTTCTGTAAACCTGTGTTACTAGTTTAGTATTTAAACAACTTTTAGAGACTTATTTTGGATCTCATGACATTTTTAGATCTGAAATTTGTATCTTTTGGCAGCATGAGTCTCTAAACCCCATTGTTGGGGGTAAGGAGCTCTGCAGCGTCTCGATGAATTAATGCAGTTATTTCTGTTTTCCATTCAAACACGCTTGTTCCTATCTAAGATGTTCATTCGTGCTTCACTATGAAGAAGGTGATGATCCGTGACACTCATCACCTTCCTCAATCCATGAACGTGTGCCTGACAACCACCTCCGTTCTACATCAAATTGAATGAGTATCTCTTAGATTCCTTAATCAGAATCTTCGTGGTATAAGCTAGAATTGATGGCGGCATTCATGAGAATCTGGAAAGTCTAAACCTTGTCTGTGGTATTCTGAGTAGGATTCTGGGATTGGATGACTGTGACGAGCTTCAAACTCGCGAGTGTTGGGCGTGATGACAAATGCAAAAGAATCAATGGATTCTATTCCGACATGATCGAGAACCAACAGATGATTAGCCGTGCTGTGACAGAGCATTTGGACCATTTTCACTAAGAGGATGGGAAGTAGCCATTGACAATGGTGATGCCCTACATACAGCTTGCCATGGAAGGAGCCTTGCAATTTCTGAAAGTAAGAAAGTAGTATGTTGCAGATCAGAAGACAAAGCATCTCCAAAACTCCAACATATTCTCCATTACTGCATAACAAGTATTTATTTTATGCCCTTTGACTTTTTACAATTAAAACTAAAAATTATTATTGATATTATATCCTGACTAAGAGTTACAAAATAACCATAGCTTGCTTCAAGCCAACAATCTTCGTGGGATCGACCCTTACTCACGTAAGGTATTACTTGGACGACCCAGTGCACTTGCTGGTTAGTTGTGCGGATTGCAAAAGTGTGATTGCAATTTTTTGCACCGAGTTTTTGGTGCTGTTGCCGGGGATTGTTTGAGTTTGAACAACTAAAGGTTTATTTTGTTGCTTAGATTAGGAATAATTTATTTTTGTTGCTATAGAGTCGTCAAATCTGAGTCCTTTATTTTCTTTTCAAAATTTTTTTTAAAAAAATATTATTTTTCTTTATCAATTTTTAATTTTTTTCGTGAGTTCGGTGTCTTGTTCTAAGTTTGGTTTCAATTGCATATCTTGTATTTTCCTTTAAATTTTCGAATTAGTGTTCTTTGTTTTCCCTTGATCTTCAAATTGTTCTTGTCAATTTTTCTTGTTTGAACTTTGGTTTGTCTTGTTCTGTGTCTTTTCTTGTTTTTCTTGTGCTTTTTCAAAACATTAGTTTTCAAAAAAAAATATTTTTATCTATAAAAATAAAACATCTTTAAAACACGTTACAATTATAGCTCAGTTGGCTAGAGCGTTGGGTTATGTTCTTGGCAATTGGGTATTCTTTTTAAAACTTTTTCAAAAATAATTTTTCTTTGATTAATTCTTGTGCCAAACTTTAAGTTTGGTGTTTTCTTGTTAATTTTTATAATTTTTGAAAATTTTATTGAGGTTTTCTAAAAAATTTTAAGTTTGGTGTTCTTTCTTTTGTTTTTGTTGTTCTTGTGAATCTTCAAAGTGTTCCTGAGTCTTCTTTGTGTTGTGATCTTAAAATTTTTAAGTTTGGTATTCCTTGGTGTTTTTCCTCCAAAATTTTCAAAAACAAGGATCATTAGATCTGTGTCTTTTGTGTGTTTTTCTCTTTCATCATAAAATTCAAAATTCAAAAAAAAATATCTTTTCTAACTATTTTTTAGCAATTATTTCGAATTTTTTTAGAAAAATTCAGATTTCAATTTCAAAATTTTTCAAATCTTATCCTTTTAAGTTTAAAAAAAAATATTATATCTTTTTCGAAAATATCCTAACCATTTTCTCTCTCCTCATTTTTTTGAAAATCTTCATAAAATATTTTCAAATTCTTATTAATTTTTTTATTTTAATTTTCTTATTTTATCTTATTTTTATTTTGGTTTTTATTTTATTTTATTTTATTTCAAAAATCACTTTTTATTTATTTATAAAATAAAAATTTAAATCCACATTACCCCCTTTACTCCAACATGGACATAAGTAGAAATGAACAGTCCAGAAGGACTCTGGGGTCATATGCTAACCCCACTACTGCTTCATATTGGAGTAGTATATGTATACCCTCCATTGGAGTTAGTAGTTTTGAGTTGAATCCTCAGCTCATTATCATGGTGCAGCAAAGTTGCTAGTATTCCGGTCTTCCACAAGAAGAACCTACAGAGTTTCTGGCACAGTTTTTACAAATTGCTGACACAGTACATGATAAGGAGGTAGATCAGGATGTCTACAGGCTATTACTGTTCCCATTTGCTGTAAAAGACCAAGCTAAGAGGTGGTTAAATAACCAACCTAAGGACAGCATAAAGACATGGAAACAGCTGTCAGAAAAATTCCTGAATCACTATTTTCCTCCGTAACGGATGACACAGCTAAGGTTGAGCATCCAAGGCTTCAAACAAGGAGATAATGAATCTCTCTATGATTTCTGGGAGAGATAAAGAGATATGCTAAGAAAATGCCCCTTTGAAATGTTTTCAGAGTGGGTGCAGTTAGACATCTTCTACTATGGGCTTACAGAAAGAGCTCAGATTTCTCTAGACCACTCAGCTGGTGGATCTATGATGAGCGGATAATTTATACGCTTTTTGGCATTGTTTTTAGTATGTTTTTGGTAGTTTTAGTTTAGTTTTTATTATATTTTTATTAGTTTTTAATTAAAATTCACTTTTCTGGACTTTACTATGAGTTTGTGTGTTTTTCTGTGATTTCAGGTATTTTCTGGCTGAAATTGAGGGACCTGAGCAAAAATCTGATCCAGAGACTCAAAAGGACTGCAGATGCTGTTGGATTCTGACCTCCCTGCACTCGAAGTGGATTTTCTGGAGCTACAGAAGCCCAATTGGCGCGCTCTCAACGGCGTTGGAAAGTAGACATCCTGGGCTTTCCAGCAATATATAATAGTCCATACTTTGCCCAAGATTTGATGGCCCAAACCGGCGTTCAAAGTCACCTACAGAAATCCCAGCGTTAAACGCCGGAACTGGCACCTAAATGGGAGTTAAACGCCCAAACTGGCACCAAAATGGGAGTTAAACGCCAAGAAGAGTCTCTACACGAAAATTACTTCATTGCTCAGCCCAAGCACACACCAAGTGGGCCCGGAAGTGGATTTTTATGTCATTTACTCACCTTTGTACACCTTAGGCTACTAGTTTTCTATATATAGAACCTTTTACTATTGTATTTTTATCTTGGTAGCTATCTTTGAGTTTTATGCTATCTTAGATCATTGGGAGGCTGGCCATTCGGCCATGCCTAGACCTTATGCTTATGTATTTTCAACGGTGGAGTTTCTACACACCATAGATTAAGGTGTGGAGCTCTGCTGTACCTCGAGTATTAATGCAATTACTATTGTTCTTCCATTCAATTCCGCTTGTTCTTGTTCTAAGATATCACTTGTTCTTCAACTTGATGAATGTGATGATCCGTGACACTCATCATCATTCTCACTCATGAACAAGGTGACTGACAACCATTCTTGTTCTACAAGCATCTGAGGCTTAGTGAATATCTCTTGGATTCTTTAATCGGAATCTTCGTGGTATAGGCAGGACCTGATGGCGGCATTCAAGAGAATCCGAAAGGTCTAAACCTTGTCTGTGGTATTCTGAGTAGGATTCAATGATTGAATGACTGTGACGTGCTTCAAACCTGTAACCTACTGGGCGTTAGTGACAGACGCAAAAGAGTTATTCTATTCCGGTAGGGGAGGGAACCAAACCGGTGATTGGCCGCACTGTGACAGAGTGTAAGAGCATTAGCTTTCACTGCGCGGATGGGAGGTAGCTGCTGACAACAGTGAAACCCTACACGAGCTTGCCATGGAAAGGAGTAAGAAGGATTGGATGAAGACAGTAGGAAAGCAGAGAGACGGAAGGGAAGGCATCTTCATGCGCTTATCTGAAGTTCCTACCAATGAATTACATAAGTATCTCTATCTTTATCTTTATGTTATTTTCGTTCATCACCATTATACATTTGAGTCTGCCTGACTGAGATTTACAAGATGACCATAGCTTGCTTCATACCACCAATCTCCGTGGGATCGACCCTTACTCGCGTAAGGTATTACTTGGACGACCCAGTGCACTTGCTGGTTAGTTGTGCGAAGTTGTAGTGATCACAATTTCGTGCACCAAGTTTTTGGCGCCGTTGCCGGGGATTGTTCTTGTGTATGGACAACTGACGGTTCATCTTGTTGCTTAGATTAGGTATTTATTTTTTTCAGAGTTCTTGAGAATGAATTCTAGTGTTTCAAGGTGATGTTCTTATCATCACCAAAGCTGATTGATCATCATCAATTTAGCTCTTGAATGCAATGTCTTGCTGAAGCTTAGCTAGCTATGTCTAATTCCTTTAGACTAAAGCTTTAGACTAACATTGCATGATTCCTGGAATTCTCATTAAGAATTTTGATACCTTTATTTTCTTTTCCACTTTATTTTCGAAAAATCCAAAAAAAAATTACAAAACCATAAAATCCAAAAATATTTCTTGTTTGAGTCTAGAGTCTCATCTTAAGTTTGGTGTCAAATGCATGTTTTTGTTATATTTTTCGAATCCATGCATATATTTCTTGTTTTGATCTTTAAATTCTATTGACTTGAGTGTTCATGTGTCTCATATAGTGTCAGTAGCACACAAACTGCTAAGTTTGGTGTCTTGCATGCATTGTTATTTGATTCTTGTTGCATTTTAATTATTAAAAATCCAAAAATATTTTTAATTTATGTCTTTTCAAGTCAATGATACAAAGAATTGAAGATTCAGAACATGCTGCAGAGGAATTATACAGAAAAAGCTGAGCATTCAAAAATGCCCAGTGAAGAAGGCAGACTGGCGTTTAAACGCCAGCCAGGGTACCTGGTTGGGCGTTTAACGCCCAAAGAGGTAGCATTTTGGGCGTTAAACGCCAGAATGTATACCATTCTGGGCGTTTAACGCCAGGATGGTGCTAAGGGGAAGATTTTGTTTTCAAATCAATTTTTTTTCAAGTTTTCAAAGTTTTTCAAAACCAAATCTTTTTCAAATCATATCTTTTCAATCAAATGTTTTCAAAATCAATTTCTTTCCTTTTTCAAAGATACTTACTAACAATTAATGATTTGATTGAACATTTTTTGCCTTTTCTATTAAGGAAGGTTTTATGTTTGAATCATATCTTTTCTTGTTAGGCAAGTCATTAATTTTTAAAATCAAATCTTTTTAAAATTGTTTTCAAATCATATCTTTTAAAATTGTTTTCAAATCATATCTTTTAAAATTGTTTTCAAATCATATCTTTTCAATCATATCTTTTTAAAACCATAATTTTTCAATCACATCTTTTTTTAAAATAAGTTTTCAATCAAATCTTTTTAATTTCTAATTTCAAAATCTTTTTCAAAAATCACTTGATTTCTTTTCCACTTTCAATTTTCGAAAATTATCAACATCTTTTTGATTGAATTTTCGAAAATCCTCTTCCCTCCTTCTCACATCCTTCTATTTATGGAGTACCACTCCTTCTTAATGCAAAATTCGAACCTTATCTAATTAAAGTTCGAATTCTCCTTCTCCTTCTTCTTTCTATTTCTCTTTTCCTCTGACACCTCAAGGAATCTCTATACTGTGACATAGAGGATTCCATATTTTCTTGTTCTCTTCTCTTTCATATGAGCAGGAGCAGAGACAAAGGCATTCTTGTTGAAGCTGACCCTGAACCCGAAAGGACCTTGAAGAGAAAGCTAAGAGAAGCCAAAGCACAATTCTCTTTAAAGGACCTGACCGAATTCTTCAAAGAAGAAGAAGACATGGCAGCCGAAAACAACAATAATGCAAACAATGCAAGGAAGGTGCTGGGTGACTTTACTGCACCTACTCCTGATTTCTATGGGAGAAGCATCTCTATCCCTGCCATTGGAGCAAACAACTTTGAGCTTAAGCCTCAATTAGTTTCTCTAATGCAACAGAATTGCAAGTTCCATGGACTTCCAATGGAAGATCCTCATCAGTTCTTAGCTGAATTCTTGCAAATCTGTGACACAGTCAAGACTAATGGGGTTAACCCTGAGGTCTACAGACTGATGCTATTCCCTTTTGCTGTAAGAGACAGAGCTAGAATATGGTTGGATTCTCAACCTAAAGAAAGCCTGGACTCTTGGGAAAAGCTAGTCAATGCCTTCTTGGCAAAGTTCTTTCCACCACAAAGATGGAGTAAGCTTAGAGTGGAAGTCCAAACCTTCAGACAGAAGGATGGAGAATCCCTCTATGAAGCTTGGGAAAGATACAAACAATTAATCAGAAGATGTCCCTCAGACATGCTTTCTGAATGGAGCATCATAGGTATTTTCTATGATGGTCTCTCTGAACTATCCAAGATGTCTTTGGATAGCTCTGCTGGAGGATCTCTTCATCTGAAGAAGACGCCTGCAGAAGCTCAAGAATTGATTGAAATGGTTGCAAATAACCATTCATGTACACTTCTGAAAGGAATCCTGTGAACAATGGGACTAGTCAGAAGAAAGGAGTTCTTGAGATTGACACTCTGAACGCCATTTTGGCTCAGAATAAATATTGACTCAACAAGTCAATTTGATTTCTCAAAGTCTGTCTGGAATGCAAAATACACCAAACAGTACTAAGGAGGCTTCATCTGAGGAAGAAGCTTATGATCCTGAGAACCCTTCAATGGAAGAGGTGAATTACCTAGGAGAATCCTATGGAAACACCTATAATTCTTCATGGAGAAATCACCCAAATCTCTCATGGAAGAATCAAGAGAGACCTCAACAAGGTTTCAATAACAATAATGGTGGAAGAAACAGGTTTAGCAATAGCAAGCCTTTTCCATCATCTTCTCAGCAACAGACAGAGAGTTCTAAGCAGAATACTTCTGACTTAGCAACAATGGTCTCTGATCTAATAAAGACCACTCAAAGTTTCATGAATGAAACAAGGTCCTCCATCAGAAATTTGGAAGGACAAGTGGGTCAGCTGAGCAAGAAAGTTACTGAACTCCCTCCTAGTACTCTCCCAAGTAATACAGAAGAAAATCCAAAAGGAGAGTGCAAAGCCATAGACATGGCCGAATATGGAGAGGAAAGAGAGGAGGAGGACGCCACTGAGGAAGACCTCTGTGGGCGTGTACCAATCTCCTCTGAGTTCCTCAATGAGGAACAATGGGAATCTGAGGCTCAAAATGAGACCATAGAGATTCCATTGGACTTACTTCTGCCATTCATGAGCTCTGATGAGTATTCTTCCTCTGAAGAGGATGAGTATGTCACTGAAGAGCAAGTTGCTAAATACCTTGGAGCAATCATGAAGCTAAATGACAAGTTATTTGGAAATGAGACTTGGGAGGATGAACCTCCCTTGCTCACCAAAGAACTGGATGACTTGTCTATGCAGAAACTGCCTCAAAAGAGGCAAGATCCTGGGAAGTTTTCTATACCTTGTACCATAGGCACCATGACCTTCAAGAAGGCCTTGTGTGACTTAGGGTCAAGTGTAAACCTCATGCCCCTCTCTGTAATGGAGAAATTAGAGATCTTTGAGGTGCAAGCTGCAAGAATCTCATTAGAGATGGCAGACAATTCAAGAAAACAAGCTCATGGACTTGTAGAGAATGTTTTGGTGAAGATTGAAGACCATTACATCCCTACTGATTTCATAGTCCTAGAGACTGGGAAGTGCATGGATGAATCCATCATCCTTGGCAGACCCTTCCTAGCCACAGCAAAGGCTGTGATTGATGTTGATGGAGGTGAATTGATCATTCAAGTGAATGAAAAATCCTTTGTGTTTAAGGCTCAAGGATATCCCTCTGTCACCATGGAGAAGAAGCATGAAGAGCTTCTCTCAAATCAGAGACAAACAGAGCCCCCACAGTCAAACTCTAAGTTTGGTGTTGGGAGGCCACAACCAAACTCTAAGTTTGGTGTTGAACCCCCACATTCAAACTCTAAGTTTGGTGTTGGGGGGTCCCAACATTGCTCTGATCATTTGTGAGGTTCTATAAGAGCCATCTGTCAAGCTACTGACATTAAAGAAGCGCTTGTTGGGAGGCAACCCAATGATTATATTTTATCTATTTCCCTTTGTCATTTTATGTTTTTTGTAGGTTGATGATCATAAGAAGTCACAAAATCCATTGAAAAAGCAAAAACAGAATGAAAAACAGGAAGAAAAACAGCACACCCTGGAGGAAGAACTCACTGGCGTTTAAACGCCAGTGAGGCTAGCAGTTGGGCGTTTAACGCCCAGTCTGGCACCATTCTGGGCGTTTAACGCCAGAAAGGGGCACCAGACTGGCGTTAAACGCCAGGAAAGGGCTAGAACCTGGCGTTAAACGCCAGAAATGGGCACCAGCCCGGCGTTTAACGCCAGAATTGGCTCAAAACGTGTTTTTGAGCCCCATTTGGTGCAGGGATGACTTTTCCTTGACACCTAAGGATCTGTGGACCCCACAGGATCCCCACAAACCCCTCACCTATCAAATCCCATCTTTCTCTTCACCACTCACCTCCATAAAACACCACTTACCTCACCATCCAAATTCAAACCACTACTTCTCCCCCTTTTGGCCGAACCACAAGGCCATCTCCCTCTCCTCCATTTCTTCTTCTTCTACTCTCTTCTTTCTTCTTTTGCTCGAGAACGAGCAAACCTTTTAAGTTTGGTGTGGTAAAAGCATTGCTTTTTGTTTTTCCATAACCATTTATGGCTTCCAAAGCCGGTTCAACTGAGAAGGCATGACCTCAAGCCCATCACTAAGAAAAAGATGGAGCAAACAAGAGACCCCTCTCATCAAGAGATCCCTGAGATACCTCAAGGGATGCACTTTCCTCCACAAGACTATTGGGAGCAACTGAATACCTCCCTAGGAGAATTAAGTTCCAACATGGGACAACTAAGGGTGGAGCATCAAAGAACACTCCATCATCATTAGAGAAGATCAAAGAATCATGAGAGAGGAGCAACAAAGACAAGGAAGAGACATTGAGGAGCTCAAGCACTCCATAAGACCTTCAAGAGGAAGAACAAGCCGCCATCACTAAGGTGGACCCGTTCTTTAATCTCCTTGTTCTTTGTTTTTCTGTTTTTCGAAATTTTCATGCTTATGTTTGTCTATGTTTGTGTCTTATGATCATTAGTGTCTTAGTGTCTATGCCTTAAAGCTATCAATATGAATCCATCACCTTTCTTAAATGAAAACTGTTTTTATCACAAAAGAACAAGAAGTACAGGATTTCAAATTCATCTTTAAAACTAGCTTAATTAGTTTGATGTGGTGGCAACACTTTTGTTCTCTGAATGTATGCTTGAACAGTGCATATGTCTTTTGAATTTGTGGTTCATGAATGTTAAAATTGTTGGCTCTTGAAAGAATGATGAAAAAGGAGACATGTTACTGAGGATCTGAAAAAATCATAAAAATGATTCTTGAAAGCAAGAAAAAGCAGTGAATACAAAAAAAAAAAGAGAAGCAGAAAAACGAAAAAAAAAGGGGAGAAAGAAAAAGAAAGAAATAAAGTTGTGATCCAAGGCAAAAAGAGTGTGCTTAAGAACCCTGGACACCTCTAATTGGGGACTTTAGCAAAGCTGAGTCACAATCTGAAAAGGTTCACCCAATTATGTGTCTGTGGCATGTATGTATCCGGTGGTAATACTGGAAGACAGAGTGCTTTGGGCCACGGCCAAGACTCAATAAGTAAGCTGTGTTCAAGAATCATCATACTTAACTAGGAGAATCAATAACACTATCTGGATTCTGAGTTCCTAAAGAAGCCAATCATTCTGAATTTCAAAGGATAAAGTGAGATGCCAAAACTGTTCGGAGGCAAAAAGCTACTAGTCCCGCTCATCTAATTTGGAGCTATGTTTCATTGATAATTTGGAGTCTATAGTATATTCTCTTCTTTTTATCTTATTTGATTTTCAGTTGCTTGGGGACAAGCAACAATTTAAGTTTGGTGTTGTGATGAGCGGATAATTTATACGCTTTTTGGCATTGTTTTTAGTATGTTTTTGGTAGTTTTAGTTTAGTTTTTATTATATTTTTATTAGTTTTTAATTAAAATTCACTTTTCTGGACTTTACTATGAGTTTGTGTGTTTTTCTGTGATTTCAGGTATTTTCTGGCTGAAATTGAGGGACCTGAGCAAAAATCTGATCCAGAGACTCAAAAGGACTGCAGATGCTGTTGGATTCTGACCTCCCTGCACTCGAAGTGGATTTTCTGGAGCTACAGAAGCCCAATTGGCGCGCTCTCAATGGCGTTGGAAAGTAGACATCCTGGGCTTTCAAGCAATATATAATAGTCCATACTTTGCCCAAGATTTGATGGCCCAAACCGGCGTTCAAAGTCACCTACAGAAATCCCAGCGTTAAACGCCGGAACTGGCACCTAAATGGGAGTTAAACGCCCAAACTGGCACCAAAATGGGAGTTAAACACCAAGAAGAGTCTCTACACGAAAATTACTTCATTGCTCAGCCCAAGCACACACCAAGTGGGCCCGGAAGTGGATTTTTATGTCATTTACTCACCTTTGTACACCTTAGGCTACTAGTTTTCTATATATAGAACCTTTTACTATTGTATTTTTATCTTGGTAGCTATCTTTGAGTTTTATGCTATCTTAGATCATTGGGAGGCTGGCCATTCGGCCATGCCTAGACCTTATGCTTATGTATTTTCAACGGTGGAGTTTCTACACACCATAGATTAAGGTGTGGAGCTCTGCTGTACCTCGATTAATGGCAATTACTATTGTTCTTCCATTCAATTCCGCTTGTTCTTGTTCTAAGATATCACTTGTTCTTCAACTTGATGAATGTGATGATCCGTGACACTCATCATCATTCTCACTCATGAACAAGGTGACTGACAACCATTCTTGTTCTACAAGCATCTGAGCTTAGTGAATATCTCTTGGATTCTTTAATCGGAATCTTCGTGGTATAGGCAGACCTGATGGCGGCATTCAAGAGAATCCGGAAGGTCTAAACCTTGTCTGTGGTATTCTGAGTAGGATTCAATGATTGAATGACTGTGACGTGCTTCAAACCTGTACCTACTGGGCGTTAGTGACAGACGCAAAAGAGTTATTCTATTCCGTAGGGGAGGGAACCAAACCGGTGATTGGCCGCACTGTGACAGAGTGTAAGAGCATTAGCTTTCACTGCGCGGATGGGAGGTAGCTGCTGACAACAGAAACCCTACACGAGCTTGCCATGGAAAGGAGTAAGAAGGATTGGATGAACAGTAGGAAAGCAGAGAGACGAAGGGAAGGCATCTTCATGCGCTTATCTGAAGTTCCTACCAATGAATTACATAAGTATCTCTATCTTTATCTTTATGTTATTTTCGTTCATCACCATTATACATTTGAGTCTGCCTGACTGAGATTTACAAGATGACCATAGCTTGCTTCATACCACCAATCTCCGTGGGATCGACCCTTACTCGCGTAAGGTATTACTTGGACGACCCAGTGCACTTGCTGGTTAGTTGTGCGAAGTTGTAGTGATCACAATTTCGTGCACCAATCTATACACATGAGAAAGGCAATAGAAGAAGATCAAGAGATCATTGATACAGTTGCCAGAAATTAGCATCTGTACCTAAGTAGTGAACCTTCCATGAAAGAAGAGGCTAAAACAGTAACTGCTGAAATGAGTCCTACAGAACAAGTTACAAAATTCAATCAGTAATTGGATTTTCTAACAAAATAGTTAGCCGAATTCAAAGAGATATTACAAGAAACGAGAATGGCTAATATGAATATGGAAGTACAGTTGAAGCAAACAGAACAGCAGTTATCAAAACAAATAATAGAAAAATGCCAAGCAGTTCAATTAAGAAGTGAAAAAATATTAAATACCTCACTTCAAGGTAGCAGGAAGCCAAGGAATGAGCAAACTACCCAAAATCTATCTGAGGATAGTAAAGAGCCCAGAGAGGAATAATTCTGGCGCTCAAAACGCCGGAAAATGGGTGGAAAGCTGGCGTTGAACGCCCAAACCATGCTCAGTCCTGGCGTTCAACGCCAGAAACAAGCAAGGAGTTGGCGTTGAACGCCCAAAGGGAGCACAATTCTGGCGTTCAGATGCCAGAAGCAGGTAAGGAGCTGGCGTTTAACGCCACTCTAGCTTCCACCCCTGGCATTTAAATGCCAGTGGGGGATCAGACACATACTAGTGCTGATAATAACCCTTCTAAAATGGCTTCCTAACCCACATCTGTAGGCAATAAACCTGCAGCAACTAAGGTTGAGGAATACAAAGCCAAAATGCCTTATCCTCAGAAACTCCGCCAAGCGGAACAGGATAAGCAATTTGCCCACTTTGCAGACTATCTCAGGACTCTTGAAATACAGATTCCGTTTGCAGAGGCACTTGAGCAAATACCCTCTTATGCTAAGTTCATGAAAGAGATCTTAAGTCATAAGAAGAATTGGAGGGAAACTGAAAAAGTTTACCTCACTGAAGAATGCAGTGCAGTCATTCTAAAAGGTTTACCTGAGAAGCTTAAAGATCTGGGAAGCTTTATGATACCATGCATATTAGTACCAAGCAAGCTCTATGTGATCTTGGGGCAAGTATTAACCTAATACCTGCAGCCACTATCAAAAAGCTTGGGTTGACTGATGAAGTTAAACCAACCCGGATATGTCTCCAACTTGCTGATGGCTCCATTAAATACCCATCAGGCGTGATTGAAGACATGATTGTCAAGGTTGGGCCATTTGCCTTTCCCACTGACTTTGTGGTGCTGGAAATGGAGGAGCATAAGAGTGCAACTCTCATTCTGGGAAGACCTTTCCTAGCAACTGGCCGAACCCTTATTGATGTTCAAAAAGGGGAAGTAACCCTGAGAGTCAATGAGGATGAGTTCAAGTTGAATGTTGTCAAAGCCATGCAGCATCCAGACACCCAAAATGACTGCATGAGCGTTGATATCATTGACTCTCTGGTAAAAGAAGTCAATATGGCTGAGAGTCTCGAATCAGAGCTAGAGGATATCTTTAAAGATGTTCAGCCTGATCTAGAGGAATCAGAGAGAATAATAGAACCTCTGAAAATCCCTTAGGAAGAGGAGAAACCTCCCAAACCCGAGCTCAAACCATTACCACCATCCCTGAAATATGCATTTCTGGGATAAGGTGATACCTTTCTTGTAATCATAAGCTCTACCTTAGAGCCACAGGAAGAAGAAGCACTAATTCAAAGTGCTAAGGACACACAAGACAGCTCTTGGGTGGTCCATCAGTGATCTTAAGGGCATTAGCCCAGCCAGATGCATGCACAAGATCCTATTGGAGGGTGACGTTAAGCCAGTGGTTCAACCACAGAGGCGGCTGAATCCAGCCATGAAGGAGGTGGTGCAGAAGGAGGTCACTAAATTACTAGAGGCTGTGATTATTTATCCCATTTCTGACAGCCCCTGGGTAAGCCCTGTCCAAGTCGTCCCTAAGAAAGGTGGCATGACAGTGGTTCATAATGAAAAAAATGAACTGGTTCCTACAAGGACAGTTACAGGGTGGCGTATGTGTATTGATTACAGAAGGCTCAATACAGCTACCAGAAAGGATCATTTTCCTTTACCATTCATAGACCAGATGCTAGAAAGACTAGTAGGTCATGAATACTACTGCTTCCTGGATGGATATTCAGGTTATAATCAAATTGCAGTAGATCCCCAAGATCAAGAGAAAACAGCATTCACATGTCCACCCGGAGTATTTGCATACAGAAGGATGCCATTTGGCTTGTGCAATGCACCTGCAACATTTCAAAGGTGCATGCTCTCAATTTTCTCTGATATGGTGGAAAAATTTTTGGAAGTCTTCATGGATGATTTTTCAGTATTTGGAGACTCATTCAGCTCCTGTCTTGACCATCTAGCACTTGTTCTAAAGAGGTGCCAAGAGACTAACCTGGTTTTAAACTGGGAGAAATGTCACTTTATGGTGACTGAAGGAATTGTCCTTGTACACAAAATTTTGAACAAGGGAGTAGAAATGGATAAAGCTAAGGTAGAGGTAATTGAAAAATTAGCACCACCAGCTAATGTTAAGGCAATCAGAAGCTTTCTGGGGCATACAGGATTTTATAGGAGGTTTATAAAGAATTTTTCAAAAATCGCCAAACCTCTAAGTAATCTGCTAGCTGCTGACACGCCATTTATCTTTGATAAGGAGTGTCTGCAGGCGTTTGAGACTCTGAAAGCTAAGCTGGTCACAGCACCAGTCATCTCTGCACCAGACTGGACATTACCTTTTAAACTGATGTGTGATGCCGTGACCATGCCATTGGTGCAGTGTTGGGACAAAGGCATGACAAGCTTCTGCACGTCATTTACTATGCCAGTCGTATTTTAAATGACGCATAGAAGAACTACACAACCACAGAAAAAGAGCTACTTGCAGTGGTTTATGCCATTGACAAGTTTAGATCCTATTTAGTAGGATCAAAAGTGATTGTGTACGCTGACCATGCTGCTCTTAAATATCTACTCACAAAGCAGGATTCAAAAGCCAGACTTATTAGATGGGTGTTGCTTCAGCAAGAGTTTGATATAGAAATAAGAGACAGAAAAGGGACAGAGAACCAAGTAGCAGATCACCTGTCCCGAATAGAACCAGTAGAAGGGGTGTCCCTCCCTCTTACTAAGATCTCTGAAAACTTTCCGGATGAGCAACTCTTTGCCATCCAGGAAGTGCCATGGTTTGCAGACATTGCAAACTACAAGGCAGTAAGGTTTATACCTAAAGAGTACAGTAGGCAGCATTCAAAGAAATTGATCACAGATGCAAAGTATTATCTTTAGGATGAACCATATCTCTTCAAGAGATGTGCAAATGGAGTAATCCGTAGATGTGTGCCTAAAGAAGAAGCACAGAAGATCCTCTAGCACTGCCATGGATCACAGTATGGAGGACATTTTGGAAGTGAGCGAACAGCCATAAGAGTCCTCCAATGCGGCTTCTACTGGCCTACTCTCTATAAAGACTCCCGAGTGTTTGTACTTAACTGTGACAGTTGCCAAAGATTTGGCAATCTGCCTCACAGTTATGCCATGCCTCAACAAGGGATCTTGGAGATTGAGTTGTTTGATGTATGGGATATTGACTTCATGGGGCCTTTCCCACCATCATACTCAAACACTTATATTCTGGTGGCAGTGGATTATGTATCCAAATGGTTGAAGCTATTGCAACACCCACTAATGACACTAAGATAGTGCTAAAATTCCTCCAGAAATACATCTTCAGCAGATTTGGTACCCCTAGAGTATTAATCAGTGATGGGGTCACTCATTTCTGCAATAAACAGCTTTACTCTGCTTTGGTTCGTTATGGAGTTAGCCACAGGGTAGCCACTCCATATCATCCACAGACAAATGGGCAAGCTGAAGTCTCTAACAGAGAACTTAAAAGAATCCTGGAACGGACTGTAATTAACCGTAGAAGGGATTGGGCAAGAAGCTTGGATGATGCTCTGTGGGCATACAGAACAGCATTCAAGACTCCCATAGGAACTTCTCCATACCAGCTTGTGTATGGAAAAGCCTGTCACTTGCTAGTGGAACTAGAACATAAGGCCTACTGGACAACCAGGTTCCTAAACCTTGATGCCAAGTTAGCTGGAGAAAAATGTTTGCTCCAGTTAAATGAGCTAGAGGAATTCAGACTCAATGCTTTCGAGAATGCAAAAATTTACAAAGAGAAAGCAAAAAGATGGCAAGATAAGAAATTATCATCCAGTGTCTTTGAGCCAGGGCAGAAAGTTTTGCTATTTAATTCTAGGCTCCGATTATTTCCCGGGAAATTGAAGTCCCGGTGGAGAGGACGATATGTGATTACAAGTGTGTCACCATATGGATACGTAGAGCTCCAGGATAATGATTCTAACAAAAAGTTCATTGTTAATGGACAAAGAGTCAAACATTATCTTGAAAGTAATTTTGAGCAAGAATGCTCAAAACTGAGACTTAACTAAAGCTCAGTAATAGTTCAGCTAAAGACAATAAAGAAGCGCTTGCTGGGAGGCAACCCAGCCATTTACAAAGCTTATTTGTTAATTAATTGATTTTTACAGGTATATATCATGTATCATCAAGGTAAAATAGCAACTTCTTAAGTTCACAGAGTTACAGAAGGATTCAGAGGATAAAACAGCAAAAAAGGAAGCTCACTGGTGCGAAAAAGCTCGTAAAAGCTGTTTTGGGCGTTGAACGCCCAAAAGAAGCACCTACTGGGCGTTCAATGCCAGTAAGGATAGCCATCTGGGCGTTAAACGCCAGAAAGGAGCATCTTCTAGGCGTTGAACGCCGGAAAGAAGCACCTTCTGGGCATTCAACGCCAGATTTACAACGTCCTGGGTGTTCAGAAAAATGCGCAGTGACAAAGGACTTCCTGGCGTTCAACGCCAGAAAGAAGCAACAGCTGGGCATTGAATGCCCAGGAGAAGCTGCACATGGGCGTTAAATGCCCAAAACATGCAGCGTTTGGGCGTTTAATTCCAGGATGGTGGGGAGGAGGTAAATTCGTTTTCAATTCAAATTTTTTCCAATTTTCATGTTTCAATTCATGATTTCTTACATAAACATGTTACAAACTCTCATCTTTCAACTTCAATTTCAAAAAAAAATGTTAATCCTAAACATATTTCTTGATTTTTCTTTAATTTCTTCTCATATCTTTTTCAACTCATCATATCTTTTGAATTTCGAAATTGTCTCTCCTTCTATTCCTCTCCTTTCCTTTCTTTTGCTTGAGGACAAGCAAACCTCTAAGTTTGGTGTGATTTGCCATGATCACAGAGCTAAAACTCATCAAGATCATGGCACCTAAGGGAACAGAAAGAGCAAGGATGTGACTTGAAGGAATTGAAGCGTCAGAAATTATCTCTTGAAGGATCAAGCACCCCACAGCCTAGAGCAACACTGATGAGCGGATAATTTATACGCTTTTTGGCATTGTTTTTAGGTAGTTTTTAGTAAGTTCAAGCTACTTTTAGGGATGTTTTCATTAGTTTTTATGTTAAATTCACATTTCTGGACTTTACTATGAGTTTGTGTGTTTTTCTGTGATTTCAGGTAATTTCTGGCTGAAATTGAGGGACTTGAGCAAAACTCTGAAAAAGGCTGACAAAAGGACTGCTGATGCTGTTGGAATCTGACCTTCCTGCACTCGAAATGGATTTTCTGGAGCTAAAGAACTCCAAATGGTGCGCTCTCAACGGCGTTGGAAAGTAGACATCCAGAGCTTTCCAGCCATATATAATAGTTAATACTTTATTCGGAAATTGACGACGTAAATTGGCGTTGAACGCCAAGTACATGCTGCTGTCTGGAGTTAAACGCCAGAAACACGTCATGATCCGGAGTTGAACGCCCAAAACACGTTATAACTTGGAGTTCAACTCCAAGAAAAACCTCAGCTCGTGGATAGATCAAGCTCAGCCCAAGCATACACCAAGTGGGCCCCGGAAGTGGATTTATGCATCAATTACTTACTCATGTAAACCCTAGTAGCTAGTCTAGTATAAATAGGATAATTTACTATTGTATTAGACATCTTTTGACAGTTTAATCTTTTGACAGTTTATTCATTTGACAGTTTAATCTTTTGACTGTTTAAGTCTTTGATCATTCGGTCTTTTGATCATTCAGGGGGCTGGCCATTCGGCCATGCCTGAACCTTTCACTTATGTATTTTCAATGGTGGAGTTTCTGCACCCTATAGATTAAGGGTGTGGAGCTCTGCTGTACCTCAAGTTTCAATACAAATACTATTATTTCTATTCAATTCTCTTTTATTCTTATTCCAAGATATACGTTGCACTTCAACTTGATGAATGTGATGATCCGTGACACTCATCATCATTCTCACCTATGAACGCGCGTGACTGACAACCACTTCCGTTCTACTTTAGGCCAGGCTTATATCTCTTAGATTCCCCAACAGAATCTTTGTGGTATAAGCTAGATAGATGGCGGCATTCATGGGGATTCGGAAAGTCTAACCTTGTCTTTGGTATTCCGAGTAGGATCCCGGGAATCCGGAAAGTCTAACCTTGTATGTGGTATTCCGAGTAGGATTCCGGTATTGAATGACTATGACGAGCTTCAAACTCATGAAGGCTGGGCGTTAGTGACAGATGCAAAAGAATCAAGGGATTCTATTCCAACCTGATTGAGAACCGACAGATGATTAGCCGTGCTGTGACAGAGCATCTGGACCATTTTCACTGAGAGGATGGGATGTAGCCATCAACAAGGGTGATGCCTCCAGACGATTAGCCATGCAGTGACAGCGCATAGGACCATTTTCCCGAGAGGATGAAAAGTAGCCATTGAAGACGGTGATGCCCTACATACAGCTTGCCATGGAAAGGAGTAAGAAGAATTGGATGAATGTAATAAGAAAGTAGAGATTCAAGAGGAGCACAGCATCCCCTTACGCCTATCTGAAATTCCCACTATTGATTTACATAAGTATTTCTATCCTATTTTATTTCTGTTTATTATTAATTTTTGAACTCATCATAAACCAATTTAATCTGTCTAACTGAGATTTACAAGGTGACCATAGCTTGCTTCATACCAACAATCTCTGTGGGATCGACCCTTACTCACGTAAGGTATTACTTGGATGACCCAGTACACTTGCTGGTTAAGTTGAACGGAGTTGTGTCCACACATAGCCAATAGCCATTAAATAAATCTCATGCAAATACAAAGAAGGTCACAATTTCGTCCACCAAACACCCACTTCCCAAAATAAAGGTTGTTGAGTCCTAATCTTTGCCTTAACTCTGTGATAATTGTTCTTATTATGAATTTACCTTAGAAGTTATATATTAGTAGTAGTAATTAGTATCTCTATTTTGATTTTATCTCCAATTAAGCTATAATTTATTTTTCTCATCATCATCAAACATGAATAAAATAGTAGATTTTTAGAATAAAGAGGCAATAATTTTTTTGAGTTCTTAATAAGGAAAATTCTAATTATTTATATGTGGTGGCAATACTTTTTGTCTTCTAAATGAATGCCTGAACAGTGCATATTTTTTATATTGAATTTTATGAATGTTAAAATTGTTGGCTCCTGAAAGAATGATGAATAAGAGAAATGTTATTGATGATCTGAAAAATCATGAAATTGATTCTTGAAGCAAGAAAAAGAAGTGAAAAACAAGCTTGCGAAAGAAAAAAAAATGAAAAGTCAGTAATTTGCGAAAAAAAAAGCAAAAGAGGTAGAAAAAGCCAATAGCCCTTTAAACCAAAAGGCAAGGGTGAAAAGGATCCAAGGCTTTGAGCATCAATGGATAGGAGGGGCCAAGGAAATAAATCCAGGCCTAAGCGGCTAAATCAAGCTGTCCCTAACCATGTGCTTGTAGCATGCAGGTCCAAGTGAAAAGCTTGAGACTGAGTGGTTAAAGTCGTGATCCAAAGTAAAAGAGTGTGCTTAAGAACTCTGGACACCTCTAATTGGGGTCTCTAACAAAGCTAAGTCACAATCTAAAAAGGTTCACCTAGTTATGTGTCTGTGGCATTTATGTATCCGATGGTAATACTGGAAAACAAAGTGCTTAGGGTCACGGCCAAGACTCATAAAGTAGCTGTGTTCAAGAGTCAACATACTAAACTAGGAAAACCAATAATACTATCGGAATTCTGAGTTCCTATGGATGCCAATCATTCTGAAGTTCAAAAGATAAAGTGAGATGCCAAAACTGTTTGGAAGCAAAAAGCTACTAGCCGCGCTCATCTAATTAGAATATGAGCTTCACTTAAAACTCTGAGATATTATTGCTTCTTGATTTCTTTTTATCCTCTTTTATTTATCTAGTTTGTTGGGGACAAGCAACAGTTTAAGTTTGATGTTGTGATGAGCAGATATTTTATACGCTTTTTGGGAGTAATTTCATGTAGATTTTAGTATGTTTTAGTTAGTTTTTAGTAGATTTTTATTAGCTTAGGCAAAATTCATATTTTTGGACTTTACTATGAGTTTGTGTGTTTTTCTATAATTTCGGGTATTTTCTAGCTGAAATTGAGGGAGCTGAGCAAAAATCTGATTTAGGATGAAAAAGGACTGCTGATGCTGTTGGATTCTGACCTCCCTGCACTCAGAATAGATTTTGTGGAGCTACAGAAGTCCAATTGGTGCGCTCTCAATTTGGCTGGAAAGTAGACATCCAGGGCTTTCCAGAAATATATAATAGTCCATACTTTGCGCGAAGATGGACGACGTAAACTGGCGTTCAACGCCAGTTCCATGTTGCAGTCTGGCGTCCAGCGCCAGAAACAAGTTGGAGTTGAACGCCAAAAACACGTTACAACCTGGCGTTCAACTCCAGAAATAGCCTAGGCACGTGAGAAGCTTAAGTCTCAGCCCCAGCACACACCAAGTGGGCCCCAGAAGTGGATTTCTGCACCAATTATCTTAGTTTACTCATTTTCTGTAAACCTAGGTTACTAGTTTAGTATTTAAACAACTTTTAGAGACTTAATTTGGATCTCATGACATTTTTAGATCTGAAATTTGTACATTTTGGCAGCATGAGTCTCTAAACCCCATTGTTGGGGGTGAGGAGCTCTGCAGCGTCTCGATGAATTAATGCAATTATTTCTGTTTTCCATTCAAACACGCTTGTTCCTATCTAAGATGTTCATTCGCGCTTCACTATGAAGAAGGTGATGATCCGTGACACTCATCACCTTCCTCAATCCATGAACATGTGCCTGACAATCACCTCCGTTCTACATCAGATTGAATGAGTATCTCTTAGATTCCTTAATCAGAATCTTCGTGGTATAAGCTAGAATTGATGGCGGCATTCATGAGAATCCGGAAAGTCTAAACCTTGTCTGTGGTATTCTGAGTGTTGGGCGTGATGACAAACGCAAAAGAATCAATGGATTCTATTCCGACATGATCGAGAACCAACAGATGATTATCCGTGCTGTGACAGAGCATTTGGACCATTTTCACTGAGAGGATGGGAAGTAGCCATTGACAATGGTGATGCCCTACATACAGCTTGTCATGAAAGGAGCCTTGCAATTTCTGAAAGTAAGAAAGTAGTATGTTGTAGAGATTCAGAAGACAAAGCATCTCCAAAACTCCAACATATTCTCCATTACTGCATAACAATTATTTATTTTATGCCCTAAAAATTTTTATTGATATTATATCCTGAATAAGAGTTACAAAATAACCATAGCTTGCTTCAAGCCAACAATCTCCGTGGGATCGACCCTTACTCACGTAAGGTATTACTTGGACGACCCAGTGCACTTGCTGGTTAGTTGTGCGGATTGCAAAAGTGTGATTGCAATTTTATGCACTAATGCATAATCTCATGACTTTGGCTATAGCTTTGATGCACTTTAATTGCTTGATTTTAGGGCAAAGGAAGCAAGGAAGAACCACGTTAGTATTCACGTTAACCTAGTTAACATGAACACTAACGTGGAATGGTAAAGCTTGCAACGTTAATGAGAAAAGTGATCACCAATAACGCCTGCGAAGCCATCCATAGCCCACGTTACTTGCCACGTTAACTAAGTTAACGTGGTAGTTAACGTAGAAGCAAAAGGGAACTCCAACGTTAAGAGAAAACGTGAACACCAATAACATTTTCCTCCAATGTTAGTGGTAAAAGTGAACACCACTAACGTTGGAGAACTTGGCAATGACCCACGTTAAGAGTCAGGTTAACTTAGTTAACGTGAACTCTAACGTGGAAGAGGAAAACAAAAGCCAACGTTAGTGACACTCACTTTTGTCACTAACGTTGGACCCACTAGCATTGGCTACCTTAACTTTCACGTTAAGACCATTAACGTGAAAGTTAACGTGGAGTTGAGATCAAGGAGCCAACGTTAGTGACACTCACTTTTTGTCACTAACGTTGGGAAATGGCATCACTACTACGTTAAGAGCCACGTTAACTTAGTTAACGTGAGTTCTAACGTAGAGAATTTGGGCATTTGGAGCGTTAGTGACAAAGGTGGGTGTCACTAACGCTCTTGAAGGTGAAACACACCCACGTTAAGAGTCACGTTAGCTATACTAACGTGAACTCTAACGTAGGAACAAAGGGCACTAAGCAACGTTAATGGAAAAAGTGATTCCCATTAACGTTCGCGAAGGGGTATAAGCCAACGTTATTGGGAAAAGTGAGTCCCAATAACGTTGGCCAAAAATTGAAAAGGCAACATTAGTGGTCACGTTAAGACCACTAACGTTGGAGTTAACGTGGGTATATAAGGTTGGAACGTTAGTGGAAAAAGTGAATGCCACTAACGTTCTCGAACCCACAATGGCACTCAACGTTAATCTCACTAAATACCCAAGCCTAATTCATATTTCTCTACAAGCTGGGCCCACTAAAGATGAAAACTGCTTCAACTCAAGATCCAGAGCCCACATCCAAGACTTGAAGAACTCACTAGAAGATCAAGAGGAGTAGTATATATAGGAGTAATTTTGAACTATAGAGAAGCTTAGCACTTTTGGGAACTGCTCTCTATAGATTTACTTTTCTGCACTTTTAGCAGGGATTCTTCTTTTCTGCCATTTTTTATTTCTAGAGCTATGAACAACTAAACCCCTTTCATTGGGTTAGGGAGCTCTGTTGTAATTTGATGGATCAATTATAGTTTTCATTCTTCTTCTTCTTTCTTTTCTCTTGATCTTACTAGAAAGCTTACGATCTTAATTCAATTGGTTAGTTGTCCTGGAAAAGAAACTCTCCATAATTGGATCTCCTTTGAGCCTTGAAAAAGGGATGAGGAGATCATGCTAGAAATGCTTTCTCATATTGGACCAAATTAGGGTCTGGGCGGATATAGTGACATGTAATCCTCCCAACACTTTGATTTGGAAATACATGTGGTATAATCAGTGACCACACTTCATCTCTTCCCATGAGCAATTAAATCAAGGAATTGGGTAATTGTTCAAGCTTAGAGAGATTGGATTGCCAAGGAATTGGGATCAAATCACTTAAGATTGCCAAGGAGATCTGGTGGACGAAATTGTGATCCATATTCCTTGTATTTGTATGAAATCATTATTATGGCACCAGTTGAATTCACAACTCCGTTCAACTAACCAGCAAGTGTACTGGATCGTCTAAGTAATAAACCTTACGTGAGTAAGGGTCGATCCCACAGAGATTGTTGGTATGAAGCAAACTATGGTCACCTTGTAAATCTCAGTTAGGCAGATTAAATTTGTTTATGGTTTCGAAAATTAATAATAAAATAGAAATAATAAAAGGGATAGACTACTTATGCAGATTCATTGGTGGGAATTTCAGATAAGCGAATGGAGATACTGTATGGCTCAAGAACGCCTACTTTCCTACTGCTTCAACTCAATCCTTCTTACTCCTTTCCATGGCAAGCTGTGTATAGGGGTTCACCGTTCGACGATGGCTACTTTGTATCCTCTCTGGAAAATGGTCCTCTGCGCTGTCACTCGCATGGCTAATCGTCTGGACGCATCACACTGGCCGAAGGCTACATCCCATCCTCGCAGTGAAAACTACGCTCACGCGCTCTGTCACAGCACGGCTAATCACTGGTTGGTTCCCGCTCCTGCTGGAATAGAATCCCTTGATTCTTTTGCGTCTGTCACTAACGCCCAGCACTTGCGAGTCTGAAGCACGTCACAGTCATTCATTACCGGAATCCTACTCAGAATACCACAGACAAGGTTAGACTTTCCGGATTCCCAAGATCCTACTCGGAATACCACAGACAAGGTGAGACTTTCCGGATCCTCATGAATGCCGCCATCTATCTAGCTTATACCACGAAGATTCTGTTGGGGAATCTAAGAGATACACATTCAAGCTCGGTTGCATGTAGAACGGAGGTGGTTGTCAATCACGCGCGTTCATAGGTGAGAATGATGATGAGCGTCACATAATCATCACATTCATCATGTTCTTGGGTGCGAATGAATATCTTGAAATAAGAATAAGAGAGAATTGAATGAAAAGTAATAGTAATTGTATTGAAACTTGAGGTACAGCAGAGCTCCACACCCTTAATCTATGGTGTGCAGAAACTCTACCGTTGAAAATACATAAGTAAAAGGTTCAGGCATGGCCGAATGGCCAGCCCTCTGAGTGATCAAGAGACCGAATAATCAAAGGCTCAACAGTCAAGAGATTAAACTGTTAAAAGATGTCTAATACAATAGTTAAATGTTCTATTTATAATAAACTAGCTCCTAGGGTTTACATGAATAAGTAATTGATGCATAAATCCACTTCCGGGGCCCACTTGGTGTATGCTTGGGCTGAGCTTGATCAATCCACGAGCTGGGGCTTCTCTTGGAGTTGAACTCCGAGTTATGACGTGTTTTGGGCGTTCAACTCCGGATCATGACATTTTTCTGGCGTTTAACTCCAGACAGCAGCATGTACTTGGCGTTCAACGCCAAGTTACGTCGTCAATTTCCGAGTGAAGTATGGACTATTATATATTGCTGGAAAGCTCTGGATGTCTACTTTCCAACGCCGTTGAGAGCGCGCCATTTGGAGTTCTGTAGCTCCAGAAAATCCATTTTGAGTGCAGGGAGGTCAGATTCCAACAGCATCAGCAGTCCTTTTGTCAGCCTGTTTTCAGAGTTTTGCTCAAGTCCCTCAATTTCAGTCAGAAATTACCTGAAATCACAGAAAAACACTCAAACTCATAGTAAAGTCCAGAAATGTGAATTTAACATAAAAACTAATGAAAACATCCCTAAAAGTAGCTTGAACTTACTAGAAACTACCTAAAAACAATGCCAAAAAGCGTATAAATTATCCGCTCATCACAACACCAAACTTAAATTGTTGCTTGTCCTCAAGCAACTGAAAATCAAATAGGGTAAAAAGAAGAGAATATACTATAAATTCCAGAATATCAATGAATATTGATTATAATTAGATGAGCGGGACTTGTAGCTTTTTGCTTCTGAACAGTTTTGGCATCTCACTTTTTCCTTTGAAGTTTAGAATGATTGGCTTCTCTAGGAACTTAGAATTTCGGATAGTGTTATTGACTTTCCTAGTTAAGCATGTTGATTCTTGAACACAGCTACTTATGAGTCTTGGCTGTAGCCCTAAGCACTTTGTTTTCCAGTATTACCACCGGATACATAAATGCCACAGACACATAACTGGGTGAACCTTTTCAGATTGTGACTTAGCTTTGCTAAAGTCCCCAGTTAGAGGTGTCCAGCGCTCTTAAGCACACTCTTTTGCTTTGGATCACGACTTTAACCACTCAGTCTCAAGCTTTTCACTTGGACCTTCATGACACAGCACATGGTTAGGGACAGCTTAGTTTAGCCGCTTAGGCCTGGATTTTATTTCCTTGGGCCCTCCTATCCATTGATGCTCAAAGCCTTGGATCCTTTTTACCCTTGCCTTTTGGTTTTAAGGGCTATTGGCTTTTTCTGCTTGCTTTTTTTTTCGCCAATTTTTTTTTTCGCCATTCACTGCTTTTTCTTGCTTCAAGAATCAATTTCATGATTTTTCAGATTATCAATAACATTTCTCTTTGTTCATCATTCTTTCAAGAGCCAACAATTTTAACATTCATAAACAACAAGATCAAAAGACATATGCATTGTTCAAGCATTCATTCAGAAAACAAAAAGTATTGTCACCACATCAATATAATTAAATTAAATTCAAGGATAATTCGGAATTCATGTACTTCTTGTTCTTTTGAATTAAAACATTTTTCATTTAAGAGAGGTGAAGGATTAATGGATTTTATTCATAGCTTTAAGGCATGGTTACATACTAATGATCATGAAGTAGAGACACAAAACATAGATAAACACAACATTAAAAACCGAAAAACAGAAAGAAATAAAGAACAAGGAATGAATCCACCTCTAGTGGCGTCTTCTTCTTGAAGGTCCAACAATGTCCTTAAGCTCTTCTATGTCCCTTCCTTGCCTTTGTTGCTCCTCCCTCATTGCTCTTTGATCTTCTCTTATTTCTTGGAGAATGATGGAGTGCTCATGATGTTCCACCCTTAATTGTTCCACATTGTGGCTCAAACCTTCTAAGGAAGTGTTGAGTTGTTCCCAATAATTGTTGGGAGGAAAGTACATCCCTTGAGGCATCTCAGGGATTTCTTGATGATGAGCTTCCTCATGCATCTCTTGAGAACCGTGAAGGGTCTCTCTTGTTTGCTCCATCCTCTTCTTGGTGATGGGCTTATCCTCTTCAATGAGGATGTCTCCTTCTATGATAACTCCAGCTGAGTAACATAGATGGCAAATAAGGTGAGGAAAAGCTAGCCGTGCCATGGGTGAAGGCTTGTCGCTATTTTGTAGATTTCATTGGAGATGACCTCATGAACTTCTACTTCCTCTCCAATCATGATGCCATGAATCATGATGGCCCGATCCACAGTAACCTCAAATCGGTTGCTAGTAGGAATGATGGAGCGTTGAATGAACTCCAACCATCCTCTAGCTATAGGCTTGAGGTCCAGTCTTCTTAGTTGGACTGGCTTGCCTTTGGAGTCTCTCTTCCATTGAGCTTCTTCCACACAAATGTCCATAAGGACTTGGTCCAACCTTTGATCAAAGTTGACCCTTCTAGTGTAGGGGCGTTCATCTCCTTGCATCATAGGCAAGTGAAACGCCAACCTCACATTTTCCGGACTAAAATCCAAGTATTTCCCCCGAACCATTGTGAGATAATTCTTTGGACTCGGGTTCATACCTTGATCATGGTTCCTAGTGATCCATGCATTGGCATAGAACTCTTGAACCATTAAGATTCTGACTTGTTGCATGGGGTTGGTTAGGACTTCCCAACCTCTTCTTCGGACTTCATGTCGGATCTCCGGATACTCATTTTTCTTGAGCTTGAAAGGGACCTCAGGGATCACCTTCTTCTTTGCCACAACATCATAGAAGTGGTCTTGATGGCTCTTGGAGATGAATCTTTCCATCTCCCATGGCTCGGAGGTGGAAGCTTTTGTCTTCCCTTTTCCTTTTCTAGAGGATACTCTGGCCTTAGGTGCCATTGATGGTAATGGAAAAAAAACAAAAAGCTTATGCTTTTACCACACCAAACTTAAAATATTGCTCACCCTCGAGCAAGAGAAGAAAGAAGAGAAGAAGAAGAAGAAAATATGGTAGAGAAAGGGAAGTGATGGTTCGGCCAAGGGTGAGAAGAGGGGGTTGTGTTGTGTGAAAATGAAGTAGAATGGAAGGGTATTTATAGGGAGAGGGGGGATGGTGTGTTCGGCTATTTAGGGTGGGAATGGGTGGGAAATTGGTTTTGAATTTTTGAAGGTAGGTGGGGTTTATGGGGAAGAGTGGATGGATGTGAATGGTGAAGGGAGTAATTGGGAAGAGGAATTGAGGTGATTGGTGAAGGGTTTTGGGAAAGAGTGTTCATTGGGAAGAGAGAGATTCAGAGATTGAAGTTGTTGGGAAGTGTGACATGGGGAAGAGAAATCACAAAAATAGGATTAGGAGGTAAGTGGGAATATGTTAGGTGGGGATCCTGTGGGGTCCACAGATCCTGAAGTGATCCTGTGGGGTCCACAGGTCATGAGGTGTTAAGGAATTCCATCCCTGCACCAAATAGGCATGTAAAATGCCTTCGTGCATCATTCTAGCGTTTAAACGCCCATTGGTGCACATTCTGGGCGTTCAACGCCCATGTAAAGCATGTTTCTGGCGTTGAACGCCAGTTTCATGCTTGTTACTGGCGTTCAGCGCCAGTTTTTCCTCTCTGGGCACATTCCTGGCGTTCAGCGCCAGAATGTTGCTTGTTTCTGGCGTTCAGCGCCAGAATGATGCTCTGTTCTGGCGTTGAATGCCAGCCAGATGCATCTTACTGGCGTTGAACGCCAGCCTGTGCGTCCTCCAGGGTGTGATTTTTTTCGTCTGCTGTTTTTGATTCTGTTTTTAATTTTTATGATTTTTTGTGACTCCTCATGATCATGTACCTAATAAAACACAAAATAACAATAAAATAGAATAAAATAAAATTAGATAAATAAAATTGGGTTGCCTCCCAACAAGCGCTTCTTTAATGTCAATAGCTTGACAGTGGCTCTCATGGAGCCACAAGGTGATCAGGTCAATGTTGTATAGTTGCCAACACCAAACTTAGAGTTTGGATATGGGGTCTTAACACCAAACTTAGAGTTTGGTTGTGGCCTCACAACACCAAACTTAGAGTTTGACTGTGTGGGCTCTTCTTGACTCTGAACTGAGAGAAGCTCTTCATGCTTACTCTCTTCTGTCACAGAGGGATGGCCATGTGCCTTAAACACAAGGTAGTCCCCATTCAATTGAAGGACTAGTTCACCTCTGTTGACATCTATCACAGCTCCTGCTGTGGCTAGGAAAGGTCTTCCAAGGATGATGCAATCATCCTCTTCCTTCCTATTGTCTAAGATTATGAAATCAGCAGGGATGTAAGGCCTTCAACCTTTACTAACACGTCCTCTACTATTCCATAGGCTTGTCTCAATGACTTGTCTGCCAGTTGTAATGAGAACAAGGCAGGTTGTACCTCAATGATCCCCAGCTTCTCCATTACAGAGAGTGGCATAAGATTTATCCCTGACCCCAGATCACACAGAGCTTTTTCAAAGATCATGGTGCCTATGGTACAAGGTATTAAGAATTTGCCAGGATCTTGTTTCTTTTGAGGTAGAATTTTCTGAATCCAAGTATCCAGTTCATTAATGAGCAAGGGAGGTTCACTTTCCCAAGTCCCATTACCAAATAACTTGGCATTCAGTTTCATGATAGCTCCTAAATATTGAACAACTTGCTCTCCAGTCACATCTTCATCCTCTTCAGAGGATGAATAGTCTTCAGAGCTCATGAATGGCAGAAGGAGATTCAATGGAATCTCTATGGTCTCTGTATGAGCCTCAGATTCCTTTGGATCCTTAATAGAAAACTACTTCTTGCTTGAGGAACGTCCCAGGAGGTCTTCCTCACTAGGATTTTCGTCCTCCTCCTCCCTTGTGCATTCGGCCATATTGACTATGTCAATGGCTTTGCACTCTCCTTTTGGATTCTCTTCTATATTGCTTGGGAGAATACTGGGAGGAGTTTCAATGACTTTCTTACTCAGCTGGCCCACTTGTGCCTCCAGATTTCTAATGGAGGATCTTGTTTCACTCATGAAACTGAAAGTGGCCTTTGACAGATCAGAGACTACATTGGCTAAATTAGAGGTGTTTTGTTCAGAATTCTCTGTCTGTTGCTGAGAAGATGATGGATATGGCTTGCTATTGTTCAGCCTGTTGCGTCCACCATTGTTAAAGCCTTGTTGAGGCTTTTGTTGATCCTTCCATGAGAAATTTGGATGATTTCTCCATGATGGGTTATAAGTGTTTCCATAAGGTTCACCCATGTAATTAACCTCTGCCATGGCAGGGTGCTCAGGATCATAAGCTTCTTCAGAAGCTACCTCTCTAGTACTGTTGGATGCATGTTGCCATCCATTCAGATTTTGAGAGATCATGTTGACCTGTTGAGTCAACACTTTGTTCTGAGCCAATATGGCATTCAGAGTATCAATTTCAAGAACTCCTTTCTTCTGAGGTATCCCATTGTTCACGGAATTCCTCTCAGAAGTGTACATGAACTGGTTATTTGCAACCATGTCAATGAGTTCTTGAGCCTCTTCAGGCGTTTTCTTCATGTGAATAGATCCACCTGCAGAATGGTCCAATGACATTTTTGAAAATTCAGAGAGACCATAATAGAATATATCTAATATGGTCCATTTTGAAAACATGTCAGATGGACATCTTTTGGTCAGCTGCTTGTATCTTTCCCAAGTTTCATAGAGGGATTCACCATCTTTTTGTTTGAAAGTTTGAACATCCACTCTCAGCTTGCTCAGCTTTTGAGGAGGAAAGAATTTGTCCAAGAAGGCAGTGACCAGCTTATCCCATGAGTCCAGGCTATCCTTGGGTTGTGAATCCAACCATATTCTAGCTCTGTCTCTTACAGCAAAAGGGAAAAGCATGAGTCTGTAGACTTCAGGATCAACTCCATTCGTCTTTACAGTCTCACAGATCTGCAAGAACTCAGTTAAAAACTGATAAGGATCTTCAGATGGAAGTCCATAAAACTTGCAGTTTTGTTGCATTAAAGCAACTAGTTGAGGCTTAAGCTCAAAATTATTGGCTCCAATGGCAGGAATGGAGATGCTTCTTCCATCAAACTTGGATGTTGGCTTTGTGAAGTCAACAAGCATTCTCCTTGCATTATTATTATTTTCGGCTGCCATCTCCTTCTCTTGTTCGAAAATTTCTGAAAGGTTGTTTCTGGATTGTTGTAATTTAGCTTCTCTTAATTTTCTCTTCAAAGTCCTTTCAGGTTCTGGATCAATTTCAACAAGAGTGCCTTTATCCCTGTTCCTGCTCATATGAAAGAGAAGAAAACAAGAAAAGAAAGAGGAATCCTCTATGTCACAGTATAGAGATTCCTTTATGTTAGTAGAAAAAGAAGGGAGTAGAAGAATGAAGAAGAATTCGGATTTTTAGATGAAGAGAGGTGAAGAGAAGTGTTAGTAAACAAATAATTAAATAGAAGAAGAAAAGAGAAAGAAAATTTCGAAAATAATTTTATAAAGGGGTTAGTGATTTTCGAAAATTAGGGATAAATTTAAAATTGAAATTATTAATTAATTAAAAAGAATTTTTGAAAAAGAAAGAGGTATTTTCGAAAATTAGAGGGGGCGAAGTAGTTAGGTGGTTTTGAAAAAGATAAGAAACAAACAAAAAGTTAGTTAGTTGATTGAAAAAGATTTGAAATCAAAATTTAAAAAGATAAGAAGATAAGAAGTTAGATAAGATATTTTGAATTCAAATTTTGAAAAAGATAAAATTTTGAGAAGGATAAGATAAAAAGATAAGATAAAAGTTTTAAGAAAAAGATATTTTGAAAAAGATTTAATTTTTAAAATGGCTTAACTAACAAGAAACTACAAGATAAGATTCTAGAATTTAAAGATTGAACCTTTCTTAACAAGAAAGTAACAAACTTCAAATTTTTGAACCAATCACATTAATTGTTAGCTAATTTTCGAAAATTAGATATAAAAGCTAAGAAAAAGATTTTTGAAAAATAATTTTCAAAATTTTCGAAAATAATAAAAAAATGAAAAAGATATGATTTTTGAAAAAGATTTTGAAAAGATAAGATTTTTAAAATTGAAATTTTGACTTGACTTGTAAGAAACAACTAATTTTGAAAATTTTTGACCAAGTCAACCCAAAATTTCGAAAATTTGGAGGGAAATAAGGAAAAGATATTTTTTTGAATTTTTGAGTTTTTAATTATGAGAGAGAAAAACAACAAAAATACTCAATGCATGAAATTTTTAGATCAAAACAATGAATGCATGCAAGAATGCTATGAATGTCAAGATGAACACCAAGAACACTTTGAAGATTATGATGAACATCAAGAACATAATTTTGAAAAATCTTTGATGCAAAGAAAACATGCAAGACACCAAACTTAGAAATTTTTAATGCTTGGAAAATATGAATGCAAAGATGCACATGAAAAACAAGAAAAGACACAAAACAAGAAAACATCAAGATCAAACAAGAAGACTTACCAAGAACAACTTGAAGATCATGAAGAACACTATGAATGCATGGAATTTTCGAAAAATGCAAGAAAAATTTTTAAAGCATGCAATTGACACCAAACTTAAAAATTGACTCAAGACTCAAACAAGAAACACAAAATATTTTTGATTTTTATGATTTATTAATTTTTTTGGATTTTTATTAATTTTTTTTCGAAAATAAAGTTTAGAAAAACGAAAAATAAAAAGAAAAATTTTGAAAAAGATTTTTGAAAAGAAAATTACCTAATCTGAGCAACAAGATGAACTGTCAGTTGTCCATACTCGAACAATCCCCGGCAACGGCGCCAAAAACTAGGTGGACGAAATTGTGATCCATATTCCTTGTATTTGTATGAAATCATTATTATGGCACCAGTTGAATTCACAACTCCATTCAACTAACCAGCAAGTGTACTGGGTCGTCCAAGTAATAAACCTTACGTGAGTAAGGGTCGATCCCACAGAGATTGTTGGTATGAAGCAAGCTATGGTCACCTTGTAAATCTCAGTTAGGCAGATTAAATTTGTTTATGGTTTCAAAAATTAATAATAAAATAGAAATAATAAAAGGGATAGAATACTTATGCAGATTCATTGGTGGGAATTTCAGATAAGCGAATGGAGATACTGTATGGCTCAAGAACGCCTACTTTCCTACTGCTTCAACTCAATCCTTCTTACTCCTTTCCATGGCAAGCTGTGTATAGGGGTTCACCGTTCGACGATGGCTACTTTGTATCCTCTCTGGAAAATGGTCCTCTGCGCTGTCACTCGCATGGCTAATCGTCTGGAGGCATCACACTGGCCGAAGGCTACATCCCATCCTCGCAGTGAAAACTACGCTCACGCGCTCTGTCACAGCACGGCTAATCACTGGTTGGTTCCCGCTCCTGCTGGAATAGAATCCCTTGATTCTTTTGCGTCTGTCACTAACGCCCAGCACTTGCGAGTCTGAAGCACGTCATAGTCATTCATTACCGGAATCCTACTCGGAATACCACAGACAAGGTTAGACTTTCCGGATTCCCAAGATCCTACTCGGAATACCACAGACAAGGTGAGACTTTCCGGATCCTCATGAATGCCGCCATCTATCTAGCTTATACCACGAAGATTCTGTTGGGGAATCTAAGAGATACACATTCAAGCTCGGTTGCATGTAGAACGGAGGTGGTTGTCAATCACGCGCGTTCATAGGTGAGAATGATGATGAGCGTCACATAATCATCACATTCATCATGTTCTTGGGTGCGAATGAATATCTTGGAATAAGAATAAGAGAGAATTGAATGAAAAGTAATAGTAATTGTATTGAAACTTGAGGTACAGCAGAGCTCCACACCCTTAATCTATGGTGTGCAGAAACTCTACCGTTGAAAATACATAAGTAAAAGGTTCAGGCATGGCCGAATGGCCAGCCCTCTGAGTGATCAAGAGACCGAATAATCAAAGGCTCAACAGTCAAGAGATTAAACTGTCAAAAGATGTGTAATACAATAGTTAAATGTTCTATTTATAATAAGCTAGCTCCTAGGGTTTACATGAATAAGTAATTGATGCATAAATCCACTTCCGGGGCCCACTTGGTGTATGCTTGGGCTGAGCTTGATCAATCCACGAGATGAGGCTTCTCTTGGAGTTGAACTCCGAGTTATGACGTGTTTTGGGCGTTCAACTCCGGATCATGACGTTTTTCTGGCATTTAACTCCAGACAGCAGCATGTACTTGGCGTTCAACGCCAGGTTACGTCGTCAATTTCCGAGTGAAGTATGGACTATTATATATTGCTGGAAAGCTCTGGATGTCTACTTTCCAACGCCGTTGAGAGCGCGCCATTTGGAGTTCTGTAGCTCCAGAAAATCCATTTTGAGTGCAGGGAGGTCAGATTCCAACAGCATTAGCAGTCCTTTTGTCAGCCTGTTTTCAGTGTTTTGCTCAAGTCCCTCAATTTCAGTCAGAAATTACCTGAAATCACAGAAAAACACACAAACTCATAGTAAAGTCCAGAAATGTGAATTTAACATAAAAACTAATGAAAACATCCCTAAAAGTAGCTTGAACTTACTAGAAACTACCTAAAAACAATGCCAAAAAGCGTATAAATTATCCGCTCATCAAGATCAATGAATGCATTGATTGAGGAAGAGAAGAGAATGAACTTGATCCAGAGAATACAAAATCTTCTGAACCCAATGATTACCCCATTTCTGATCTTACCCATTCTCTTTACTTTCTGCCATTTATTTTCATGCTCATTATCCCAAATCCCCATTTAAGATTCTGCACTTCAATTTCTGTCATTTACTTTTTAGTCATTTAAATTTCTGCAAGTTCTCAATCTAAATTTTGTTTAGCTCAACTAGCATATTCTTCTAACTATAGTTGCTTGACCAATCAATCCTTGTGGGATTCGACCTCACTCTATTGTGAGTTTTACTTGACGACAATTCGGTATACTTGCCGAAGGGAAATTTGTTGAGAGACAAGTTTTCATGCATCAGCGGGAAAGATAAATGACATGGAATATAAATTTGCAGAATCTTATATGGGGGATTGGGGAGATGAGCATGAAAGTAAATAACAGAAAGTAAAGAGATTAGGTAAGATCAGAGATAGGAAATTCATTGGGCTTAGGAGATGTTGCATTCTCTGGATCAAGTTCATCTTCATCTCTTCCTCAATCAATGCATTCATTGATCTCCTTGGCAATCTTAGGTGATTGGATCTCAATTCCTTGACAACCCAATCTCTCTAAGCTTGAACAATTTCCCAATTCCATGATTTAATTGCTCATGAGAAGAGATGAAGTTTGGTCACTAATTATACCACACACCTTCATAGATCAAAGTATTGGTAGGATTACATGTCACGATATCCATCCAACCCCCAACCTAATCCAATGTGAGAAAGCATTTCTAGCATGATCTCCTCATTCATCTTCCAAGGCTCAGAGTGATGTGTGGAAAATGATCCAACACAAAACACACCGGCAAGTATACCGGGTCGCATCAAGTAATAATAACTCACATGAGTGAGGTCGATCCCACATGGATTGAGGGATTGAGCAATTTTAGTTCAGTGGTTGATTTAGTCAAGCGAATCAAGTATTGGTTGAGTGATTTTGTATCCAACAGTAAGTAAATAACAGAAAATGTAAAGGGGAAGGGAAGATTTGCAGAAATTAAAGAGAACTGAAATTAAAAGAGCTGAATCTTAAAGAGCATGAAATTAAATGACTAAAACTTAAAGTGCAAGAAATGTAAATTGCAGTAACTTAAAATGCAAGGAATATAAATTGCAGTAATGAAAAGGGATTTGAGGATTGGGATTTCAGAACTCTAGCAAGGAAAATTAAATTGCAACAATTAATAAAGCAGAAATTGAATTAGAAGTAGCAGGGGTTCACAGAAGAACCAAAAAGGAAAATGTGATCTCAGGACCCTAGAGACTAGATAGCAAAGTCTAGATCTCAATTGCCTTCCCAGATCTAAATTCTCAAAGCAATTAACAAGAAATTAATGAAGAAGCAGTAAAGGGAATGTAATTGACTCAATTATGCAGAAAAGGGATTCAAGAGATCTTGAATGGAGATTGAGACAGAAATTCCTCAATTCTTCACACCCAAGACTCAAACAAGAAAAGTAAAAATGCTCAAGCAAGAATGAGGAAAAAGAGAGATCAATTTTCCTCCCCAATTCTCTGAAATCTCAGTTCCTAGCTCTCAAAATTCAAAAATCAAAAGAAGCTCTCAATTCAAAAATGAAAAAGAAAGCTCAAAGTAAAGGTTCAAAGTAAAAAAAAGGGTCCTAATTACATCAAACTAACTCCTATTTATACACTTTCTATTCTTGGATTTTGGAATTTGGATGGGCTTTTGATTTGGTGAAGAATTGAATTTAATTGGGTTTTTAATCCAATTTCAGCCCATGAAGAAAGTAGCTCCCAGGAGGCTGCCCTGCCCTTGTGGAGGGCAGGGCAAGAAATGATGCGTGCGGCCTTGTGCGTGGTGCGTGGTGCGTTGATGCTTGTAGGATGCTGCCCTGCCCTTGTGGAGGGCAGGGCAGAGTTTTTTTTGGTGCGCCAGATTTTGCTGCCCGTGCGTGTGTGCTTGCTGGCCGAGGCTCCTTGGTGCGCCAATCTTGTGCGCGTGTGTGCATCACCAAAATGCTGCCCTGCCCTTGTGGAGGGCAGGGCAATGTGCCAAGGTTGAAGCTCCGCGTTCGAAACTCGGGTGACGCGCACGCTACCTCTTTTCCTTGATTTTCTTGGCACCAAAGTAAGGCCTAGTTCCTTGCTTCCTCATGGTGCCGTGTTCGATCCTTGTGGCAAGCATTGGTGAGCTTCTTCCTTGAATTTATTCCTTTGATGAGCCCGATATTGCCCTTGAGGAGGGCAGGGCAGAGTTTTTGTTTTCCTTGATCCTTGGCATCAAATTGTGCTCCGCCCTTGAGGAGGGCAGGGCATTGTTGCTTCTCAAGCTTGTTTCATTATGTTGCCCTCCTGGAGGGCAGTGTGCCCTTGTGGAGGGCAATGTTTGCTTCCTCCCTTCCATGCGGCACACTTCTCCTTCCCTTGGGCCACGCTTTCTTTAAGCCACGCTTTTCCTCTTTTATTCCTTTCTTCATCTACAAGAAACCAAAACAACCACTCAAAGTATCTCTAAACTCATAAGGTTTATAATTCATTAAAAATCACTTAATTCTTGCTTAAACCTCATGATTTAGCATCAATTTAATGATGGTTGCTTGATTTAAAGAAGCTATGCATTTTCATTCCAAATCACTTACTTAAGATGCAAGAAAGTGCATAAAGACTAGTAAAACAAGTGAAATTAGCTTGAAAAATGGGTATATGATGACCCGTCATCACAACACCAAACTTAATTCTTGCTTGTCCCCAAGCAAGCATCAAAACTAAGAGAAAATGAAATGAACAAGAAAAGAAACATATCCTTATTAGGCATATAGCAGAACTTAACTTATGGAGTTTTTATGCAGACAATGATAACTCAATTATTGTTGCTGTTACATAATATACATTCTTCCTCAAAAGCTTGCTAAACTTGCTGTTATAAGGTTTATTCTTTCTTTGCTCCCTTGCTAACTTTTCTTTTCTCATGTTGCTTATCAAGCTTATTATTCTTTGAAGGCTTGGTGTCTAATGTTGTAGTAGTAGCCTTTGGCTTTATTTTTAATCAACATCTTCCACCACAGACACATGGCTCACTACTTCTTCCTAGGATCATTGATGCCCAGCATCTCTTTGGATAACTAAATGCTTTGTATCTAGGTTGCTCTTTATTGTGGACTTTCAATTGGTCATCCCAAATCAGTTGATCTAAGTGACCGGGTTTTGAAATACCCCTCAGAATTTACTTATCCAAGCATATCCTAGTACAAGAACACCACAGGCATGTGTCCTAGGGTCCAAGCTATTGGTGTCCAGCCTTTATTCTTTTGTTTTTCTTGCCACATTGGCTTTTTCTTCTTCCTTTTCTTTCTGTTTTATTTTTGTTTTCAAGGGCTTTTTCTTTACTAATAAGAACCTTTATAATAGCAAGCTAGCTCACTCTTTAATGAAAATGACATCATGCAGCAATTATTTTATGAGTTATGCATTTAATTAAACACATACACCACCATTAACTTCCATTCTAACTTATGCAACATTGGATATTTACTTTCTAATTCAAACAATTCTCTTTTATTCAAGCATGTGGGAAACAAAACAAAATTCAAGCTAAGTGATGAATGACAAGCATTATGCAGATCATTATACTTGATTAAACAACTTCACTTGCAACTAGATAAACACTTTAGCAGGATATATAATGGTTCCCATGTTCAAAACAATTCACAGAAGCAAGGATTAAGTTTAGATACAACCTTTGAAGTTGCAGACCTTTGATTCTTCCTTCTGTTGTGTTTTCTTTGAGTTAAGATGCACAATATCTTCAATTGTTGACTCATGTCCTGCATAATTCTCAAAGTTGCTTGCTTCTCAAGCCCTTAAGTGTATGGTTAGTATGCATAAATTGAGTGTGGCTCTTAGATTTATTTTGGTGTGGGAACACCAAACTTAATTGTTTGCCACTGTCTCTGATGCAACAAGTTAACCATATGTGAGACCTTGTGTCTTTGCTAAAGATTATGGAATTAAAGCTAGAAAGCAACTAAATAGTTGAAAAATTTGTTTGATTGCTTAGAGCTAGCACTTTGCAAAAGGTGAGAATGTGTTTTTAAATGAAATTTTTGGTGGAACACAAAACTTAGAATCTTTCATTCTCCCTTAAATTGTTTTGGTGTGCAACACCAAACTTAGCTCCTTGCAATGCATACCAATTATTCAACATTTTATTGAAAAGGCTATGAAAAGAAAACTACCTCAGGTTGGGTTGCCTCCCAACAAGCGCTTCTTTATTGTCACTAGCTTGACATTTTCCATTCTGCTGATCATGAAAGTTGCAAATTACAGTGCCTTAGCTTGTCTTTCTTCACTGTGAACTTCCTTCCGGTTTCCTCTTTGATGACCTCTATGAATTCCTGTGGAAGGATCTTAGTCACAATGTAGTGATCAGACAACTATGGGGACACCTTCATGGTTTGAATGTTTATCATTACTCTATCCCCTAGTGAAAATTTTCCAGTGGGGATTTTCTGCTTTTCTTTAATTCTGTCCTCTGTCTCACCTTGAACGAATTCCTTGTTGTGTTTTTCTTGACTGGTACTTTCTTTGTCCAAGGTTTTTTCACTTTCCTCTATGATCCTTTTCCATCCCTCCTTCTTTGTGGCATCTTCATTGTTAGTTGGTTTGTCTTCAGTGGCTCTGAGGAAAGTATTTGTTTTCTTCTCACCCATTTCTGCAAAGTACTTTGCCAATTGAGCTATCTGCTCCTCAATTCCTTTGATTGACATCTCTTGGTTCCTTGTTATCTCCTCTTGGTGTTTCATCATTCTCTCTATTAAGATTTCCAAGTTCGTGATCCTTTAAGAGTCTTGTGAGATTGGTCGGTTATGAGATGTTAAAGGTTGGAAGGGTGGGTGTGGTGGCGGCATGTAGTGGTTGTTATTATCATAATGGTGTTTTTGCTGGTTTGTGAAGTTGGGGTTGTTGTAATTGAAGTTCCTTGGTTCGTGATTTTGGTACTCGGTCCTTCTCCAGTTGAAGTGAGTCTGGAAGTGTGTGTTTTGTGAGTATTGGCTTTGATTGGCATTGGTGGATGAGTGATGTTGATTGTTTGTGGTCATGGATTTGCCCTGGTTGAAACTTCCTTGTTCTTGATGTCGGGACTCCCCCATTCTTAGATAAGAATGGGGCCTCCATGGTGGAAATTGGGCATTCACTGCAGCAGACTGCAGGCAATCAACTTTTCTATCCCTCAGCTCCATGTGTTGATGTGTTTGATGGTGCATTTGTTTGTTCAGGTTCATGGATGTCTTCATTCCTTCAAGTTTCATCACTTCTTTTTCTGAAATTGCATTCTGTGGTTTCTCGCATGAGTGTTGGTTGATGACTCCTTTGTCATTGAAATTTGCAATTCCTTGGGCAGTTGTTGTTACTTTGAGTAGGCCATCGGAGAAGTAATCCACTGCTTTTCTTGTTTCTGGGGTTAGTCCTTCATAAAAAGTTCGGAAACCCACTTTATCAGTTGCTTTCTTGTATCTTTCCCAGGACTTGAAGAGTGGTTCTTCTTCCCCTTGTGTGAATAGATGTTCCTCCTCTTTTAGCTGGATGATCTGTCTGGATGAGGTGAATTTGGCCAGAAATTTGGTGACCAAATCATCCCAACTAGTGATACTTCCTTGGGGAAAAGTTTCAAACCATTGTGCAGCTTCACCCTTTAATGAGAAAGGGAATAACAGGATCTTATAAGTGTCATGATCTGGACCATCAATTTTAACAGCATTACAAGTCCTCAGAAAAGTGGATATGTCATGTTGAGGATCTTCCAATGGATTTCGGTCATAAGAACAATTGTTCTTGATGAGTGTAATGAGTGGTGGCTTCATGTCATGATACTCTTCGTCTGTAGAGACTTGATTTCCTGTGGTACGCAAACAATCAGGAGGAACAAACAGTAGCACGCTTGAGAATTGAGTGCAGTTAGTTGAGATAAACTCTCAAACTGTTAGTGAGTTGATAGAGGCAAATTCTCAAACAGTTAATGTGTTAGTTAAAAAAAAAAAGAAAAAGTGCTTGATCTAGATCTCCACTTCACGTAATCATTGTCAATCTATTTCAATCCCCGGCAACGGCGCCAAAAACTTGATGTGTGGAAAACGATCCAACACAAAACTCACCGGCAAGTGTACCGGGTCGCATCAAGTAATAATAACTCACAAGAGTGAGGTCGATCCCACAGGGATTGAGGGATTGAGCAATTTTAGTTCAGTGGTTGATTTAGTCAAGCGAATCAAGTATTGGTTGAGTGATTTTGTATCCAACAGTAAGTAAATAACAGAAAATGTAAAGGGGAAGGGATGATTTGCAGAAATTAAAGAGAACTGAAATTAAAAGAGCTGAATCTTAAAGAGCAAGAAATTAAATGACTGAAACTTAAAGTGCAAGAAATGTAAATTGCAGTAACTTAAAATGCAAGGAATATAAATTGCAGTAATGAAAAGGGATTTGAGGATTGGGATTTCAGAACTCTAGCAAGGAAAATTAAATTGCAACAATTAATAAAGCAGAAATTGAATTAGAAGTAGCAGGGGTTTGATGAGCGGATAATTTATACGCTTTTTGGCATTGTTTTTAGGAAGTTTTTAATAAGTTTAAGCTACTTTTAGGGATGTTTTCATTAGTTTTTATGATAAATTCACATTTCTGGACTTTACTAGGAGTTTGTGTGTTTTTCTGTGATTTCAGGTAATTTCTGACTGAAATTGAGGGATTTGAGCAAAACTCTGAAAAAGGCTGACAAAAGGACTGCTGATGCTGTTGGATTCTGACCTCCCTGCCCTCGAAATAGATTTTCTGGAGCTACAGAACTCCAATTGGCGCGCTCTCAACGGCGTTGGAAAGTAGACATCCAGGGCTTTCCAGCAATATATAATAGTCCATACTTTATTCGGAAATTGACGACGTAACTTGGCGTTGAACGCCAAGTTCATGCTGCTGTCTGGAGTTAAACGCCAGAAAAACGTCATGATCCGGAGTTGAACGCCCAAAACAAGTCATAACTCGGAGTTCAACTCCAAGAGAAGCCTCAGCTCGTGGATTGATCAAGCTCAGCCCAAACATACACCAAGTGGGCCCCGGAAGTGGATTTATGCATCAATTACTTACTCATGTAAACCCTAGGAGCTAGTTTATTATAAATAGAACATTTAACTAATGTATTTGACATCTTTTGATCACTTTAGATCTTAGGATCAGATCTCTGGACGCCTAGTCCTTAGACCTTGGGGGGCTGGCCTCTCGGCCATGCCTGAACCTTTCACTTATGTATTTTCAACAGTGGAGTTTCTGCACACCATAGATTAAGGGTGTGGAGCTCTGCTGTACCTCAAGTTTCAATGCAATTAGTATTATTTTCTATCCAAATCAATTTTATTCTTAATCCAAGATATACGTTGCACTTCAACTTGATGAATGTGATGATCCGTGACACTCATCATCATTCTCACCTATGAACACGCGTGACTGACAACCACTTCCGTTCTACCTTAGGCCGGATTCCCCAACAGAATCTTCGTGGTATAAGTTAGATTGATGGCGGCATTCATGAGGATCCGGAAAGTCTAAACCTTGTCTATGGTATTCCGAGTAGGATTCTGGGATTGAATGACTGTGACGAGCTTCAAACTCCTGAAGGCTGGGCGTGATGACAAGCGCAAAAGAATCAATGGATTCTATTCCAACCTGATTGAGAACCGACAGATGATTAGCCATGCGAGTGACAGCCGCAGAGGACCATTTTCACTGAGAGGATGGGATGTAGCCATTGACAACGGTGATGCCCTACAAACAGCTTGCCATGGAAAGGAGTAAGAAGGATTGGATGAAAGCAGTAGGAAAGCAGAGATTCAAGAGGAGCATAGCATCTTCATACGCTTATCTGAAATTCCCACTATTGAATTACATGAGTATTCCTATCCCTTTTCAATTATTTTATTATTAATTTTCGAGACCCATAACTATTTAATCTGCCTATCTGACAAATACAAGGTCACCATAGTATGCTTCATACCAACAATCTCCGTGGGATCGACCCTTACTCACGTAAGGTATTACTTGGACGACCCAGTGCACTTGCTGGTTAGTTGAGCGAGACTGTGAAGTTGATTTTAGACCATGGTATTGTGCACCAAGTTTTTGGAGCCATTACCGAGGAATATTATTCGAGTTGTGTGAAAGTATAAATCACAATTTCGCCCACCAAGTTTTTGGCGCCGTTGCCGGGGATTGTTCAAGTATGGACAACTGACGGTTCATCTTGTTGCTCAGATTAGGTAATTTTTATTTTATTTAAAAAAAAAATTTTTTCGAAAAACTTTTCAAAATCTTCTCCCTATTTTCGAAAATTATTCAAAAATTTTTTTACTATGCATTCTGGAGCTTCATGAAGCATGTTGAAGCCTGGCTGGCTGTAAAGCCATGTCTAAATTCTTTTGGACTGAGGCTTCCTCTTCACATGCTTGAACTATGTATTCTAAAGCTTGGCTGGCCATTGGCCATGTCTAGTGTTTTGGACTGGAGCTTTCATTGAAAGCTTGGCTGGCTATTAAGCCATGTCTAATTCCTGGACCGAAGCTTTAGACTAACGTTGCATGATTCCTGGAATTCATATTAAAAATTTTGAATTTCTTATTTTCCTTTTCTTATATGTTTTTCGAAAAAATCAAATAAAATACAAAAAAATTAGAAAAATCATAAAAATCAAAAATATTTCGTGTTTCTTGTTTGAGTCTTTTGTCAAGTCATAAGTTTGGTGTCAATTGCATGTTCATCTTTTTCTTGCATAAAATTTTCGAAAAATTCATGCATTCATAGCATTCATCATGATCTTCAAGTTGTTCTTGATGAACTTTCTTGTTTGATCTTCATATTTTCTTGTTTTGTGTTGTATGTTGTTTTTCATATGCATTCTTGCATTCATAGAGTCTAAACATGAAAAATTTCTAAGTTTGGTGTCTTGCATGTTTTCTTTTCTTGAAAATTTTTCAAAAATATGTTCTTGATGTTCATCATGATCTTCAAAGTGTTCTTGGTGTTCATCTTGACATTCATAGTGTTCTTGCATGCATCATGTGTTTTGATCCAAAATTTTCATGCATTGAGTATTTTTAGTGTTTTTCTCTCTCATCAAAAAAAAAATTTCAAAAATCAAAAAAATATCTTATCTTTTTAAATCTTATCTTTTTAAAATCTTTTTCAAAAATCATATCTTTTCCATCTTTTCATCATTTTCGAAAATTTCAAAAATATTTTTCAAAATATTTTCAAAATCTTTTTCTTATCTTTACATCATATTTTCGAAAATTGCATCAAAAATTAATGTTTTGATTCAAAAAATTTCAAGTTTGTTACTTTCTTGTTAAGAAAGATTCAAATTTTAAGTTCTAGAATCATATCTTGTGATTTCTTGTGAGTCAAGTCATTAATTGTGATTTTAAAATTCAAATCTTTTTCAAAACTAATTTCAATCTTATCTTTTCAAAACCATATCTTTTTAAATCATATCTTTTATATCATATTTTTTAAAATTTTATCTTTTTCAAAAAAAAAAAATTTTTAAATATCTTTTCTAACTTCTTATCCTCTTATCTTTTCAAATTTGATTTTAATATCTTTTTCAACTAACTAATTAATTTTTTGTTTGTTTCTTATCTTTTTCAAAACCACCTAACTACTTTTCCCTCTCTAATTTTCGAAAATACCTCCCTCTTTTTCAAAAATTCTTTTTAATTAATTAATTGTTTCAAATTTTAGTTTTAATTTTTGAAAATTACTAACCCATTTTTCAAAATTATTTTCGAATTTCTCTCCCCCTCATCTCTTTCTATTTATTTTATTTATTTACTAACACTTCTCTTCACCTCTCTTCATCTCCAATCACTGCCTCTATCCTCACCATTGTGATTGGATTCTCCACTTTTATTCCTTTCTTCTTCTACTAACAATAAGGAACCTCTTTACTGTGACATAGAGGATTCCTCTTTCTTTTCTTGTTCTCTTCTTCCCTATATGAGCAGGAGCAAGGACAAGAACATTCTTATTGAAGCAGATCATGAACATGAAAGGACTCTGAAGAGGAAGTCAAGAGAAACTAAAAATCAACAATTCAGAGAAACCTCAAAAAAAAAAAGAAGAAAAAAAAGAGAAAAAGGAAGACAAAAAAGCTTCTACCTCTGAGTCATGGGAGATGGAAAGACTAATATAAGCCGTCATAGCTCAGTGGTAGAACATGTGGCTGCAAATCAAGAGATCCCTGAGATACCTCAGGGGATAAGTTGTCCTCCACACAAATATTGGAAGCAACTAAGGGGAGGAACACCAAAATTACTAGGAATCATTCAAAAGAAGCAAGGAAGAGACATAGAGGAGCTCAAAGAGCACCATTGGTTCTTCAAGAAGGCGCCACCCTCACTCAGGTGGATTCATTCCTTGTTCTTATTTCTTTCTGCTTTTCGGTTTTTAATGCTGTGTTTATCTATGTTTTGTGTCTTTATTTCATGATCATTAGTATGTAACCATGCCTTAAAGCTATGAATAAATTCCATTAATCCTTCACTTCTCTTAAAAGAAAAATGTTTTAATTCAAAAGAACAAGAAGTACATAAGTTTCGAAAATAGCTCTTGAATTTAGTTTAATTATATTGATGTGGTGACAATACTTTTTGTTTTCTGAATGAATGCTTGAACAGTGCATATGTCTTTTGATCTTGTTGTTTATGAATGTTAAAATTGTTGGCTCTTGAAAGAATGATGAACAAAGAGAAATGTTATTGAGGATCTAAAAAATCATGAAATTGATTCTTGAAGCAAGAAAAAGCAGTGAAAAAGAAGAAGCATTCGAAAAAAAAAAAGAGTATATAGAAAAAGAAGGAGCAGTAAAAGCCAATAGCCCTTAAAACCAAAAGGCAAGGGTAAAAAGGATCCAAGGCTTTGAGCATCAATGGATAGGAGGGCCCAAGGAAATAAAATCCAGGCCTAAGCGGCTAAATCAAGCTGTCCCTAACCATGTGCTTGTGTCATGAAGGTCCAAGCAAAAAGCTTGAGTCTAAGTGGTTAAAGTCGTGATCCAAGACAAAAGAGTGTGCTTAAGAGCTCTGGACACCACTAACTGGGGACTTTAGCAAAGCTAAGTCACAATCTGAAAAGGTTCACCCAGTTATGTGTCTGTGGCATTTATGTATCCGGTGGTAATACTGGAAAACAAAGTGCTTAGGGCCACAGCCAAGACTCATAAGTAGCTGTGTTCAAGAATCAACATGCTTAACTAGGAAAGTCAATAACACTATCCAAAATTCTAAGTTCCTAAAGAAGCCAATAATTCAGAACTTCAAAAGAAAAAGTGAGATGCCAAAACTGTTCAGAAGCAAAAAGCTACAAATCCCGCTCATCTAATTATAATTAATATTCATTGATATTTTGGAATTTATAGTATATTCTCTTCTTTTTATCCTATTTGATTTTTAGTTGCTTGGGGACAAGCAACAATTTAAGTTTGGTGTTGTGATGAGCGGATAATTTATACGCTTTTTGGCATTGTTTTTAGGAAGTTTTTAATAAGTTTAAGCTACTTTTAGGGATGTTTTCATTAGTTTTTATGATAAATTCACATTTCTGGACTTTACTAGGAGTTTGTGTGTTTTTCTGTGATTTCAGGTAATTTCTGACTGAAATTGAGGGATTTGAGCAAAACTCTGAAAAAGGCTGACAAAAGGACTGCTGATGCTGTTGGATTCTGACCTCCCTGCACTCGAAATGGATTTTCTGGAGCTACAGAAATCCAATTGGCGCGCTCTCAACGGCGTTGGAAAGTAGACATCCAGGGCTTTCCAGCAATATATAATAGTCCATACTTTATTCAGAAATTGACGACGTAACTTGGCGTTGAACGCCAAGTTCATGCTGCTGTCTGGAGTTAAACGCCAGAAAAACGTCATGATCCGGAGTTGAACGCCCAAAACACGTCATAACTCGGAGTTCAACTCCAAGAGAAGCCTCAGCTCGTGGATTGATCAAGCTCAGCCCAAACATACACCAAGTGGGCCCCGGAAGTGGATTTATGCATCAATTACTTACTCATGTAAACCCTAGGAGCTAGTTTATTATAAATAGAACATTTAACTAATGTATTTGACATCTTTTGATCACTTTAGATCTTAGGATCAGATCTCTGGACGCCTAGTCCTTAGACCTTGGGGGGCTGGCCTCTCGGCCATGCCTGAACCTTTCACTTATGTATTTTCAACAGTGGAGTTTCTGCACACCATAGATTAAGGGTGTGGAGCTCTGCTGTACCTCAAGTTTCAATGCAATTACTATTATTTTCTATCCAAATCAATTTTATTCTTAATCCAAGATATACGTTGCACTTCAACTTGATGAATGTGATGATCCGTGACACTCATCATCATTCTCACCTATGAACACGCGTGACTGACAACCACTTCCGTTCTACCTTAGGCCGGGCGCATATCTCTTAGATTCTCCAACAGAATCTTCGTGGTATAAGTTAGATTGATGGCGGCATTCATGAGGATCCGGAAAGTCTAAACCTTGTCTATGGTATTCCGAGTAGGATTCTGGGATTGAATGACTGTGACGAGCTTCAAACTCCTGAAGGCTGGGCGTGATGACAAGCGCAAAAGAATCAATGGATTCTATTCCAACCTGATTGAGAACCGACAGATGATTAGCCATGCGAGTGATAGCCGCAGAGGACCATTTTCACTGAGAGGATGGGATGTAGCCATTGACAACGGTGATGCCCTACAAACAGCTTGCCATGGAAAGGAGTAAGAAGGATTGGATGAAAGCAGTAGGAAAGCAGAGATTCAAGAGGAGCATAGCATCTTCATACGCTTATCTGAAATTCCCACTATTGAATTACATGAGTATTCCTATCCCTTTTCAATTATTTTATTATTAATTTTCGAGACCCATAACTATTTAATCTGCCTATCTGACAAATACAAGGTCACCATAGTATGCTTCATACCAACAATCTCCGTAGGATCGACCCTTACTCACGTAAGGTATTACTTGGACGACCCAGTGCACTTGCTGGTTAGTTGAGCGAGACTGTGAAGTTGATTTTAGACCATGGTATTGTGCACCAAGTTTTTGGAGCCATTACCGAGGAATATTATTCGAGTTGTGTGAAAGTATAAATCACAATTTCGCCCACCAGGGTTCACAGAAGAACCAAAAAGGAAAATGTGATCTCAGGACCCCAGAGACTAGATAGCAAAGTCTAGATCTCAATTGCCTTCCCAGATCCAAATTCTCAAAGCAATTAACAAGAAATTAAAGAAGAAGCAGTAAAGGGAATGTAATTGACTCAATTATGCAGAAAAGGGATTCAAGAGATCTTGAATGGAGATTGAGACAGAAATTCCTCAATTCTTCACACCCAAGACTCAAACAAGAAAAGTAAAAATGCTCAAGCAAGAATGAGGAAGAAGAGAGATCAATTCTCCTCTCCAATTCTCTGAAATCTCAGTTCCTAGCTCTCAAAATTCAAAAATCAAAAGAAGCTCTCAATTCAAAAATGAAAAAGAAAGCTCAAAGTAAAGGTTCAAAGTAAAAAAAAAGGGGTCCTAATTACATCAAACTAACTCCTATTTATACACTTTCTATTCTTGGATTTTGGAATTTGGATGGGCTTTTGATTTGGTGAAAAATTGAATTTAATTGGATTTTTAATCCAATTTCAGCCCATGAAGAAAGTAGCTCCCAGGAAGCTGCCCTGCCCTTGTGGAGGGCAGGGTAGGAAATGATGCGTGCGGCCTTGTGCGTGGTGCGTGGTGCGTTGATGCTTGCAGGATGCTGCCCTGCAGGGCAGGGCAGAGTTTTTTAGGTGCGCCAGATTTTGCTGCCCGTGCGTGTGTTCTTGCTGGCCGAGGCTCCTTGGTGCGCCAATCTTGTGCGCGTGTGTGCATCACCAAAATGCTGCCCTGCCCTTGTGGAGGGCAGGGCAATGTGCCAAGGTTGAAGCTCCGCGTTCGAAACTCGGGTGATGCGCACGCTACCTCTTTTCCTTGATTTTCTTGGCACCAAAGTAAGGCCTAGTTCCTTGCTTCCTCATGGTGCCGTGTTCGATCCTTGTGGCAAGCATTGGTGAGCTTCTTCCTTGAATTTATTCCTTTGATGAGCCCGATATTGCCCTTGAGGAGGGCAGGGCAGAGTTTTTATTTTCCTTGATCCTTGGCATCAAATTGTGCTCCGCCCTTGAGGAGGGCAGGGCATTGTTGCTTCTCAAGCTTGTTTCATTATGTTGCCCTCCTGGAGGGCAGTGTGCCCTTGTGAAGGGCAATGTTTGCTTCCTCCCTTCCATTCGGCACACTTCTCCTTCCCTTGGGCCACGCTTTCTTTAAGCCACGATTTTCCTCTTTTCTTCCTTTCTTCATCTACAAGAAACCAAAACAACCACTCAAAATATCTCTAAACTCATAAGGTTTATAATTCATTAAAAATCACTTAATTCTTGCTTAAACCTCATGATTTAGCATCAATTTAATGATGGTTGCTTGATTTAAAGAAGCTATGCATTTTCATTCCAAATCACTTACTTAGGATGCAAGAAAGTGCATAAAGACTAGTAAAACAAGTGAAATTAGCTTGAAAAATGGGTATATGATGACCCGTCATCACAGAGGAAATTCAATTATGGAGAGTTTCTTTTCCAAGATAACTAACCAATTGGTTGAAGACCGAAAGCTTTCAGGCAAAATCAAGAGAAAAGAAAGCGGAGGAAGAATGAAAACTATAATTGATCCATCAAATTACAACAGAGCTCCCTAACCCAATGAAAGGGGTTTAGTTGTTCATAGCTCTGGGAATGGAACGCATAAAAGAAAAGTGCATTGTAAACTAACTAGAATTTGCAGAGTAAATATACCGAGTGTAGCTCCCAATAATGCCAACCTCCTTTCTAGTTCAAAACTACTCCTATATATACTACTCTTCTAATCTTCTAGTTAGCTCTCCATGTCTTGGATTTGGGCCTTTGATCTTTAGTTGAAGCAGTTACAGTCCGCAGTGGGCTCATCTTTGCTTGCAAAAAGAGGGTGAGTCAGGCATGGTATGTAGTTAGTCAGGACGTTAGTGGTGTTAACGTTAAGTGTGAATTCTGGTTCGAAGATGTTAGTGACACTGACTTTGTCACTAACGTCCCAACCTACTTGAGCCACGTTAACTCCAACGTTAGTGGCACTAATGTGACCACTAACGTAGCCTTTCCATCCTTCACCAGCGTTATTGGCGCTAACTTTGCCAATAATGCTACCTTCTTGCCCTTTCTCCCACGTTAATGGTCCACGTTAGTGTAACTAACATGACCATTAACGTAGGCATGCCATGACACGAAGGCGTTAGTGACACTAACTTTGTCACTAACGCTACAAAACTCTTTCTCTTCCACGTTAGTGCTCACGTTAATTGCATTAACGTGGCCACTAAAGTGGGTGTACTTCGCCATCTCCAACGTTAGTGACAAAGTTAGAGTCACTAACATTGGCATCTTCATGCCTTGCTCCACGTTATCCTTCACGTTAGTGGCATTAACGTGGCCACTAATGTAGGTAATATTGGCCTGGTCTAACGTTAGTGACAAAGTTAGTGTCATTAACGTTGGCGTCTCTTTTTGCTCCACATTAGAGTTCACATTAATTACATTAATGTGGCCCTTAACGTGGTGATGTGTGGCATTTTGCAACGTTAGTGGTGATAACTTTACCACTAACGTTGCAAGCTTGCTCCCTTTCCACGTTAGTGGTCACGTTAGTGATACTAACGTGGTCTTTCCATGATTCCTTTGTCCTGAAATCAAACAAACAAGGTGCATCAAAGCTTTGTTCCAGGTCATGAGATCTTGCATTATATAAAATTGGTATTCAATTCATGAATTATTCTCATGAAATCATGTAAGGTTCACAATGTTTGCTTGAATCAAGATGTAAGTGTACATTCACCCAAAACTTGCTTATTTCCTAATAAAATACATGAAACTACCTAAAAACAGTAAAGAAAAGACTAGTAAAACTGGCCAAGATGCCCTAGCATCAGTCACCCCACCTTAAAACCGTGACCATAGCCTTATCTTTGGTCACGGTTTTCACCGTGGCCATAGCTTATCTATGGTCACAGTTTTTCGCCGTGACCATTGCCTTATCTATGATTACTATTTTCACCGTGGCCGTAGCTTATCTATGGTCACCTTATTTTTAAATGGTGACCATAGCCTTTTTTTTTTTTTTTGAAATTTAATTTTTTTAAAAGCATAATCACATCCCAAAATGATGATAATCACAAAATAAATCTAAGAATGAGAAATTCAATAAATCTAAATCATAAAAATTTCATTAAAAACTAGATATCCATTACAACACTAATCAAAATAAGGTGTAATTTATCCATTACATGTAATATCGGATAAAGTCTCTTATCAAAAAGGAAAGAACATTCGAAGTTGTTATAAACGGTGCCGCAGCAACTAGTCAACTCCTGTTGTCTTTACCAGTATGAAAAAGTTATCCTGTACACAACAAAGCCATAACAAATTTCAAGAGAAGGTAAAGAACATTTGATAGTAGGAAACAAAATAATCAATTAACAAATACTAATCCTAAAAGAAACGAAAAGAAAAAGATAAAAGAAAAAAGTATTCCCTACATAGTTATCTCCATCAAGATACAAGAACTTAGAATCCAATTGCATGAAAGTAATTAAATTATCCCAACAAAAAAATGAAAAAGAAAGTCTGCATGAAGACTTCAATTTTTCTTCTCTTCTTAGTTGTACTTCAAATAATTAACACTAACACAACTAAATTCCATATAGCCGTCCTTGTTGTTTAATATGATTTCAATAAAATATAATAATCCGATGATGATAACTTTGTGTTGAGCTATATATTAATTATTCAATTTAATTCTAAAAGAATGCAACATTAACTTTTACCTATTTTTGACACTCATAAATTACTAAGAATAACTTAGAGCAATTTTAGTTATAAATAAAAACTGATTAGAAAAAAGGAACGGACAACATTAGTGCTGCACTGCTACAATTTCACAAAAGACCTAAATTAAAACTAATTAAACTAATAATAACAAAAATAGGAGTTTTCTTGGACATTTCAACTTTCATATCAGAACCCATTTCCTAGAAAAAGCCTTGATGCCTACAATATATGTAACAAAACAAACAAACAAAATTTGGATAAGAAAGAAACATTAAACAAATCGCGTCAACATTCAATTTTTTCGTTAATTAATAGGTAACATCATGCATATATCAGACCCTGAAATTTTAATTGATGGATACCATTTAACTAAAAAGAAATGTAAGCAAGCATCATAATGCTTTACAACAACACAATTAGGCGAAAAAAGGAAACAGAATATTCAGCATTTACATCATAAACCAACTTGTGTTAGTAGATATTATTACATAAGCATAAGCGTTCTAAGTAATACAAACATTCGAACATAGTCTTTCTAACTCTTACCTATTTGTACGGACTCAGATTCACAAGGTCAAAACCATAAATCCCAGATCTCTGAAATCCCTTAACATGAGTCACCCCTTTTATACAAAGAGACCAAACCCAAAAAGCTCAAATCTTTGACTATGGGTAACATACAAAACAAAGAACCCAAATCTACCCAGTTTTCAAAAAAAGTAAACTTTTTATATCAAAAACAGCGAATGCTTTCTGGGTATGGCAAATGTGAGTGTAAATCTGAACTTTAAGTGGTGGTGGATGAGAATTGAGAAGAAGAGTAACAGTTTTAACAACAAATACACACATATGATAATAGAAACTTGAATAAGCAAAAATAGTTTTAATAGTTTCAATTCGATTAAAATAAAATATTGTTTTACCAAATCAACAGAATTCTTAATAATCAACATATTTTATAGCCATATAATTTTAGTCATTTTAAATTATTTATAGACCCTCAAAATTATTGTTTCAGTAAGAAATCAATTTTAAGAAATCAGTTTAGAAATCCAGGCTCAATCTATTTTTGGTTCATCAAACCTCAATCTCCACAATTCACTAACCTTCTTCTCAACAACAATCAGAACAGCAAGGTTCTCAACCCATTCAATTTAGTGACCAAATTTATTGATAATATAACCAAAATTTACAACAAGCACTCATTCTCAATATTCAAAAAATAGTCGCAATTAAACCATCATTACAATAATTCCATACCGTGCACAAGCCTAAATCAATTCAACACTCAACAGAATATTATCCGGTCAAATTAAATTAACATATCCAGTAACCAATGATTCTCAAACAAGTTTGCAACAATATCCAAATAAATCTCAATTCCACAACTAAATCAAGAAGTCAGCGTAACCAGGAATTCGAGTAATTAATCACTTTCGAACAATTAAATCATTATTCACAAATCACAACCTCAAGTCAAAATCAGTCTCAAAACCACACCAATCACATTTTTTTACAACCTCAAACAAAGCTAATTCCGCCAATTAATCATGCATAACAACAAAACCAAGTTGATTTCTATCAATTAATCACAAAACATTCACAAATTATTTGCAGTTAATTTTAAAATAAATCCCCTACCTTAATTAATCGGAACTCGAAGAAATCTATAACTGTGACAAATTCCTTTTTTCCCTATCTCGCAGCAGTAGTAACCTCACACAGAACTAGCAATAGCTAGAACAGTCCCAAAACAGCATCGACACCAATACTAGTTGTAACAGAAATTTAGAAGTAAAGTGGCAGAACTAAAATAAGAATATATCAGACTATGATTAGAACAAGAACATGGCAGAGGAACAAGTTTGAAGCAGAACAAGGATGAGAGGGTTACAGTTTCAAAAATGGAGGAATCGAAACCAAAATAGCAACTCCGGTGTTCTTTTCCAGCATCAAGGGCAACGTTTAGTTCACCACCATTAGCGGCACACAGCTCAACGGCGGACTCCACCCGCGGTCACGGTGGCAGCGGCGGCAACAACGGCAACGACAACGGCTCCTCTAGCTCGCGGTTCCTTCTCTCCCTTCGCGAGCTTCCTTGGCGGCGGCAGAAGCTCGGGCCACGGCAGCGCGACGTGGATCTAACGGCTATGATGTGTGGCTCATGATGATGGCGGCGATGGCTCCACAACACCGGAACAGCGACGGGAATGGGTGACTCGACGGCAGTAAGGAGGCACGGCAGCTGGGTGACAGCGTTGCTTCTTCTTCTCTCTCAAATCTCTATCACTCTTTCGGCCTTCCTCTCTCGCGCACGGCTCCACTGGGAAGACGACGGCAGCATCAAGACGCGGTGGCGGTACAGCAGCAGTTCCCCCTGCTCTCTTCTCTCTTCCCCATCGCAGCCTCACTCTAGGATCTCTCTCTCTCCCTTTTTGTTTCTTTCTTCTGATTTCTGTTGCTGTGTGTTTGCATGTTAGAAGAAAGGGAAAGCAGTGTGGCGGGGTAAATGGCGGTGGAGATTAGGGTTTGGGTGTCTTTTGAAATTAGGGTTAGGATTGAGGCAGTTGAGATAATTATAATAAAATTTAAAGGTGGTAGAGTAAATTAAAAATTAATTTTAATCCAACACTAATATTTATAAAAGTACTTTATTAATTATTAATTTATAAATTTATTTTTAAATAAATACTTTAATTCAATAACTAGAAATAATTAAATTAATTTTCTTTTAATCATAAAATAAAATTCTAAAATCTAATTATTTAAATTAAAGCAAATAAAATTCTCATTATTTTTCAATCACTAAAATTTTAAATTACTAATAAAAAGGTTTTCAATTAATATAAAAATCTCTGAAAATATATTATGGAATAAATAAAATAAATCATAAATAGTTTAGTTTTCAAAATCTGGGGTCTTACACTATATGTGCTTTGAACTTTGAGTGTCTCCCAACACCGCATCACCATCTCAAACTGAAATTAACTATGATGGAGCTTCCAATCATGGCGACACAGCTTCCAACGACAGCGACAGATCTGTCTGCAGTGGCTGTGCCGCTGTGTGCTGCGTGGCTGTGGGGTTGCGGGGAGGTGCAGCGGCTACGGGGACAGATGCGGGGACTGCGTGGATGCAGTGGCGGTAGAGACTGCCATGGTTGTGGGGGCGGGGCTGCAGTGCTGGGTGGCTGGAGGCTAGGTTTAGTTCATTGATGCTGTGTAGTTTCAGAGAGGAGAGGATCATGGTGCTGGGTGATTGTGGGTGGTGCTACGTTGGTTTCCTTAGCTTCTTTAGTTTTAGGGTTTTGACGTTTCTTTGTTTTTTTTAAAGCACAAAACTTAATAATTATTAAGTTTTAAATCATTTTTTAATTTAAAATTAATAATATTCAACTTAATTTTTTATATATAAAATTAGATTTAAAATTTTAATATTTTAAAGTAAATCACATAAAAATTTTATTAACTTTTAATTATTAAAATTTTTAAATTTTAAATATATAAAATATTTAAAATTATAGAAATATATAAAAATCTTAATTAATTTAAATTCAAATGATTAAAACTGTGACTATAGATCCTTTTAGATTAACTCTCAAAACCGTTATCATAGACCATTTTAGATCACCCCTCAAAACCATGACCATAGACCCATTTAGGTCACCCTTTCAAAAAATCGTAACCATGGACCCTTTTAGGTCACTCCCCAAAACCGTGACCATAGATACCTTTAGGTCACCCTCCACAGCCATGACTATAGACCCTTTTAGGTCACATTTTCAAAAAACCGTGACCATAGACCTTTTTAGGTCACTCCCAAAACCGTGACCATAGATCCCTTAGGTCACCCCCCCAAAACTGTGACCATAGACCCCTTTAGGTTACCCCACAAAACCGTGACCATAGATCCCTTTAGGTCACTTCCAAAACCGTGAACATAGACCGTTTTAGGTCACCCTTCTGAAAAGTCGTGACGATAGACCCTTTTTGGTCAATGTAAAAAACCGTGACCATAGACCCCTTTAGGTCACCCCAAAAAACCGTGACCATCGACTCTTTTAGGTCACCCCCCAAAACCGTTACCATAGACCCTTTTTGGTCATTGTAAAAAACTGTGACCATAGACACCTTTAGGTCACCCCCAAAACCGTGACCATAGACCCTTTTAGGCCACCCCCAAAACCGTGACCATAGACCCTTTTAGGTCACCCTTTTTTGAAACACTGTGACCATAGACCTTTTTTGGTCATTGTAAAAAACTGTGACCATAAACCCCTTTAGGTCACCCCTCAAAACCGTGACCATAGACCCTTTTAGGCCACCCTTTTTTAAAAAACCATGACCATAGATACTCTATGGTCACCCTTTCCAAAAACACCATGACCATAGCTTTTTTTTTTGTCACGCTGAGAAACCGTGACCATAGAAGGTCTATAGTCACGTTTTTTTACCGTGACAAAAAAAATCGTAGCCATAGACCCAAAATATTATAGTGGGTCTAATTGTTTCATTATGAATTATTCACTTCCAAACTTCACTTCATGGTTTTATACTTGTTTCTCATCTTATTTTGAATCCAGCTCACTTGGGTCTTAGTCTCTTATTCTTGTTTTGCAACAACTTATCATTGACTCTATGTGGAAATAAACTAATTTAATTGATGCAATGAAAACTTAACAAGAGACATTTTTTTTCTAAAAATGAAAACTAGAAATCCAAGGACTCATAGAAAGACTCTAGAACTAACAGCAGGCATATCAAATCAAAAGGAACATTAAGTAGTGATGAGCGGATAATTTATACGCTTTTTGGCATTGTTTTTAGTATGTTTTTAGTAGTTTTAGTTGAGTTCTTAGTATATTTTTATTAGTTTTTAATTAAAATTCACTTTTCTGGACTTTACTATGAGTTTGTGTGTTTTTCTGTGATTTCAGGTATTTTCTGGCTGAAATTGAGGGATCTGAGCAAAAATCTGATTCAGAGACTGAAAAGGACTGCAGATGCTGTTGGATTCTGACCTCCCTGTACTCGAAGTGGATTTTCTGGAGCTACAGAAGCCCAATTGGCGCGCTCTCAACGGCGTTGGAAAGTAGACATCCTGGGCTTTCCAGCAATATATGATAGTCCATACTTTGCCCAAGATTTGATGGCCCAAACCGGCGTTCAAAGTCACCTACAGAAATTCCAGCGTTAAACGCCGGAACTGGCACCTAAATGGGAGTTAAAAGCCCAAACTGGCATAAAAGCTGGCGTTTAACTCCAAGAAGAGTCTCTACACGAAAATGCTTCATTACTCAGCCCAAGCACACACCAAGTGGGCCCGGAAGTGGATTTTTATGTCATTTACTCATCTCTGTACACCCTAGGCTACTAGTTTTCTATATATAGAACCTTTTACTATTGTATTTTCATCATCTGATCTTTGGAACCTTTTTCTGGAGATCTTTTGATCACTTTGGGAGGCTGGCCATTCGGCCATGCCTAGACCTTGTTCTTATGTATTTTCAACGGTGGAGTTTCTACACACCATAGATTAAGGTGTGGAGCTCTGCTGTACCTCGAGTATTAATGCAATTACTATTGTTCTTCTATTCAATTCCGCTTGTTCTTTGTCCAAGATATCACTTGTTCTTCAACTTGATGAATATGATGATCCGTGACACTCATCATCATTCTCACTCATGAATAAAGTGACTGACAACCACTCTTGTTCTACAAGCATCTGAGGCTTAGTGAATATCTCTTGGATTCCTGATACACGATGCATGGTTGATCGCCTGACAACCGAGTGCTCGCCTGACAAACGAGCCAGCCATTCCGTGAGATCAGAGTCTTTGTGGTATAGGCGAGAACTGATGGCGGCATTCAAGAGAATCCGGAAGGTCTAACCTTGTTTGTGGTATTCTGAGTAGGATTCAATGATTGAATGACTGTGACGTGCTTCAAACTCCTAGCAGGCGGGGCGTTTGTGACAGACGCAAAAGGATCAATGGATTTTATTCTGGCCTGACCGAGAACCGACAGCTGATTAGCCATGCTGTGACAGAGCATAGGAACATTTTCACTGAGAGGATGGGAGGTAGCCACTGACAACGGTGAAACCCTTGCATGAGCTTGCCATGGAAAGGAGTAAGAAGGATTGGATGAAGACAGTAGGAAAGCAGAGAGACGGAAGGGAAGGCATCTTCATACGCTTGTCTGAAGCTCTCACCAATGATATACATAAGTATCTCTATCTTTATCTTTATGCTTTATTCGTTTATCACTATACCCAATTGAGTCTGCCTGACTGAGATCTACAAGGTGACCATAGCTTGCTTCATACCAACAATCTCCGTGGGATCGACCCTTACTCGCGTAAGGTATTACTTGGACGACCCAGTGCACTTGCTGGTTAGTTGTGCGAAGTTGTGTTTATGCCATGGTATTGAGCACCAAGTTTTTGGGATTCATTACCGGGGATTGTTTTGTGTAAAAGTGTTGATCACAATTTTGTGCACCAAGTTTTTGGCGCCGTTGCCGGGGATTGTTTGAGTATGGACAACTGACGGTTCATCTTGTTGCTTAGACTAGGTATTATTTTTCTTCAGAGTTCTTAAGAATGAATTCTAGTGTTTCAAGGTGATGTTCTTATCATCACCAAAGCTGATTGATCATCATCAATTTAGCTCTTGAATGCAATGACCTGCTGAAGCTTGGCTAGCTATGTCTAATTCCTTTAGACTAAAGCTTTAGACTAACATTGCATGATTCCTGGAATTCTCATTAAGAATTTTGATACCTTTGTTTTCTTTTCCACTTAATTTGCGAAAAATCCAAAAAATTACAAAATCATAAAAACCAAAAATATTTCTTGTTTAAGTCTGGTGTCTCATTTTAAGTTTGGTGTCAATTGCATGTTTCTGTTCTTCTTGCATTTTTCGAATTTATGCATGTGTCTTCATTAATCTTCAAGTTGTTCTTGATGATTTCCTTGTTTTGATCCTTGAATTCTATTGACTTGAGTATTTTTGTTGTTTGTCATATGCATTCTCATTTTGTTAGTGTCAGTAGTATACAAACTGCTAAGTTTGGTGTCTTGCATGCATTGTTATTTGACTTTAGTTGCATTTTGATTATTCCTCATTATTAAAAATCCAAAAATATTTTTAATTTGTGTCTTTTCAAGTCAATAATACAGAGAATTGAAGATTCAGAACATACTGCAGAGGAATCACACAGAAAAAGCTGGGCATTCAAAAATGCCCAGTGAAGAAGACAGACTGGCGTTTAAACGCCAGCCAGGGTGCCTGGCTGGGCGTTTAACGCCCAAAAAGGTAGCATTTTGGGCGTTAAACGCCAGAATGTATACCATTCTGGGCGTTTAACGCCAGGATGGTGCTAGGGGGAAGATTTTGTTTTTCAAATCAATTTTTTCAAGTTTTCAAAAGTTTTTCAAAATCAAATCTTTTTCAAATCATATCCTTTCAATCAAATGTTTTAAAAATCAATTTCTTTCCTTTTTCAAAAATACTTACTAACAATTAATGATTTGATTGAACATCTCAAGTTTGTTGCCTTTTCTGTTGAGAAAGGTTTAATGTTTGAATCATATCTTTTCTTGTTAGGCAAGTCATTAATTTTTAAAATCAAATCTTTTTAAATTTGTCTTTAAATCATATCTTTTAAAATTGTTTTCAAATCATATCTTCTCAATCACACCTTTTTCAAAATAAATTTTCAATCAAATCTTTTTGACTTCTAATTTCAAAATCTTTTTCAAAAATCACTTGATTTCTTTTCCACTTTGAATTTTCGAAAATTATCAATCAATTTTTCAAAATGTTTTTGACATCTTTTTAATTAATTTTCGAAAATTCTATTCCCTTCTTCCCACATCCTTCTATTCATGGAGTACTACTCCTTCTTAATGCACAATTCGAACTCTATCTAATCAAGTTCGAATTCTTCTACCTCCTTCTTCTATTTTTCTTTTCCTCTGACACCTCAAGGAATCTCTATACTGTGACATAGAGGATTCCATATTTTCTTGTTCTCTTCTCTTTCATATGAGTAGGAACAAAGACAAAGGCATTCTTGTTGAAGCTGACCCTGAACCTGAAAGGACCTTGAAGCGAAAGCTAAGAGAAGCTAAGGCACAACTCTCTGTAGAGGACCTGACCGAATTCTTCAAAGAAGAAGAACCCATGGCAGCCGAAAACAACAACAATGCCAACAATGCAAGGAAGGTGCTGGGTGACTTTACTGCACCTACTCCCGATTTCTATGGGAGAAGCATCTCTATCCCTGCCATTGGAGCAAACAACTTTGAGCTTAAGCCTCAATTAGTTTCTCTAATGCAACAGAATTGCAAGTTCCATGGACTTCCAATGGAAGATCCTCATCAGTTTTTAGCTGAGTTCTTGCAAATCTGTGACATAGTCAAGACTAATGGGGTTGACCCTGAGGTCTACAGACTGATGCTATTCCCTTTTGCTGTAAGAGACAGAGCTAGAATATGGTTGGACTCTCAACCTAAAGAAAGCCTGGACTCTTGGGAAAAGCTAGTCAATGCCTTCTTGGCAAAATTCTTTCCACCTCAAAAATTGAGTAAGCTTAGAGTGGAAGTCCAAACCTTCAGACAGAAGGATGGTGAATCCCTCTATGAAGCTTGGGAAAGATACAAACAATTAATCAGAAAATGTCCCTCTGATATGCTTTCTGAATGGAGCATCATAGGTATATTCTATGATGGTCTCTCTGAACTATCCAAGATGTCCTTGGATAGCTCTGCTGGAGGATCTCTTCATCTGAAGAAGACGCCTACAGAAGCTCAATAGCTAATTGAAATGGTTGCAAATAACCAATTCATGTACACTTCTGAAAGGAATCCTGTGAACAATGGGACAAGTCAGAAGAAAGGAGTTCTTGAGATTGATGCTCTGAATGCCATATTGGCTTAGAACAAGATATTGACTCAACAAGTCAATTTGATTTCTCAAAGTCTGTCTGGAATGCAAAATACACCAAGCAGTACTAAGGATGCTTCATCTGAGGAAGAAGCCTATGATCCTGAGAACCCTTCAATGGAAGAGGTGAATTACCTAGGAGAACCCTATGGAAACACCTATAATTCTTCATGGAGAAATCACCCAAATTTCTCATGGAAGAATCAAGAGAAACCTCAACAAGGTTTCAACAACAATAATGGTGGAAGAAATAGGTTTAGCAATGGCAAGCCTTTTCCATCATCTTCTCAGCAACAGACAGAGAATTCTAAGCAGAACCCCTCTGACTTAGCAACCATGGTCTCTGATCTAATCAAAACCACTCAAAGTTTCATGACTGAGACAAGGTCTTCCATTAGGAATTTGGAGGCACAAGTGGGACAGCTGAGTAAGAAAATTACTGAACTCCCTCCAAGCACTCTTCCAAGCAATACAGAAGAAAATCCAAAAGGAGAGTGCAAAGCCATAACCATGGCCGAATTTGGAGAGGAAGGAGGGGAAGTAAACGCCACTGAGGAAGGCCTCAATGGGCATGCACTGACCTCTACTGAGTTTCCCAATGAGGAACCATGGAAATCTGAGGCTCAAAATGAGACCATAGAGATTCCATTGGACTTACTTCTGCCTTTCATGAGCTCTGATGAGTATTCTTCCTCTGAAGAGGATGAGTATGTCACTGAAGAGCAAGTTGCTAAATACCTTGGAGCAATCATGAAGCTAAATGACAAGTTATTTGGAAATGAGACTTGGGAGAACAAACCTCCTTTGCTCACCAAAGAACTGAATGACTTGTCTAGGCAGAAATTACCTCAAAAGAGACAAGATCCTGGGAGGTTTTCCATACCTTGTACCATAGGCACCATGACCTTCAAGAAGGCCCTGTGTGACTTAGGGTCAAGTGTGAACCTCATGCCTCTCTCTGTAATGGAGAAGCTAGGGATCTTTGAGGTACAAGCTGCAAGAATCTCACTAGAGATGGCAGACAACTCAAGAAAACAAGCTCATGGACTTGTAGAGAATGTCTTGGTAAAAGTTGAAGACCATTACATCCCTACTGATTTCATAGTCCTAGAGACTGGGAAGTGCATGGATGAATCCATCATCCTTGGCAGACCCTTCCTAGCCACAGCAAAGGCTGTGATTGATGTTGATGGAGGTGAACTGATCATTCAAGTGAATGAAGAATTCTTTGTGTTTAAGGCTCAAGGATATCCTTCTGTCATCATGGAGAGGAAGCATGAAGAGCTTCTCTCAAATCAGAGACAAACAGAGCCCCCACAGTCAAACTCTAAGTTTGGTGTTGGGAGGCCACAACCAAACTCTAAGTTTGGTGTTGAACCCCCACATTCAAACTCTAAGTTTGGTGTTGGGAGGTTCCAACATTGCTCTGAGTATCTGTGAGGCTCCATGAGAGCCCTCTGTCAAGCTACTGACATTAAAGAAGCGCTTGTTGGGAGGCAACCCAATGATTATATTTTATATTTTCTTTTGTTATTTTATTTTTTTTTGTAGGTTGATGATCATAAGAAGTCACAAAATCCATTGAAAAAGCAAAAACAGAATGAAAAACAGGAAGAAAAATAGCACACCCTGGAGGAAGAATTCACTGGCGTTTAAACGCCAGTGAGGCTAGCAGTTGGGCGTTTAACGCCCAGTCTGGCACCCTTCTGGGCGTTTAACGCCAGAAAGGGGCACCAGACTGGCGTTAAACGCCAGAAAAGGGCAAGAACCTGGCGTTAAACGCCAGGAATGGGCACCAGCCCGGCGTTTAACGCCAGAAATGCCTCAAAACGTGATTTTGAGTGCCAATTGGTGCAGGGATGACTTTTCCTTGACACCTCAGGATCTGTGGACCCCACAGGATCCCCACCAACCCCACCACTCTCTCTTTTCTTCACCCATTCACCAATCACCTCACTACCTCTTCCCCAAAAACCCTTCACCTATCAAATCCCATCTTTCTCTTCACCACTCACATCCATCCTTCATAAAACCCCACCAACCTCACCCTTCAAATTCAAACCACTTTCCCTCCCAAACCCACCCATAATGGCCGAACCCCATCTCCCCCCTCTCCTATATAAACCCTTCTTCACCCCTTCATTTTCACACAACCTAAACACCACTTCTCCCCCTCCTTGGCCGAATACATAAGCCACTCCCTTCTTCCTCATTTCTTCTTCTTCTACTCTCTTCTTTCTTCTTTTGCTCGAGGACGAGCAAACCTTTTAAGTTTGGTGTGGTAAAAGCGTTGCTTTTTCGTTTTCCATAACCATTTATGGCATCCAAGGCCGGAGAAACCTCTAGAAAGAGGAAAGGGAAGGCAAAAGCTTCCACCTCCGAGTCATGGGAGATAGATAGATTCATCTCAAGGGTGCATCAAGATCACTTCTATGAAGTTATGGCCTTGAAGAAGGTGATCCCCGAGGTCCCCTTTTCACTCAAAAAGGGTGAATATCCGGAGATCCGCCATGAGATCCGAAGAAGAGGTTGGGAAGTGCTTACCGACCCCATTCAACAAGTCGGAATCTTGATGGTTCAAGAGTTCTATGCCAATGCATGGATCACCAAGAACCATGATCAAAGTGTGAACCCGGATCCAAAGAATTATCTTACTATGGTTCGGGGGAAATACTTGGATTTCAGTCCGGAAAATGTAAGGTTAGCATTCAACTTGCCCATGATGCAAGGAGATGAGCATCCTCACACTAGAAGGGTCAACTTTGATCAAAGGTTGGACCAAGTCCTCACAGTTATATGTGAAGAGGGCGCACAATGGAAGAGAGATTCAAGAGGGAAGCCGGTTCAATTGAGAAGGCATGACCTCAAGCCCGTGGCTAGAGGATGGTTGGAGTTTATCCAACGCTCAATCATTCCCACTAGCAACCGGTCTGAAGTTACTCTAGACCGGGCCATCATGATTCATAGCATCATGATTGGAGAAGAAGTAGAAGTTCATGAGGTCACAGCCCAAGAACTCTACAAAGTGGCGGATAAGTCTTCCACCTTGGCAAGGCTAGCCTTTCCTCACCTCATTTGTCACCTCTGTTATTCAATGGGAGTTGACATAGAGGGAGACGCCCTTATTGATGAAGACAAGCCCATCACCAAGAAAAGGATGGAGCACACAAGAGACCCTACTCATCATGAGATCCCTGAGATACCTCAAGGGATGCACTTTCCTCCACAAAACTATTGGGAGCAACTAAACATCTCCCTAGGAGAATTGAGTTCCAACATGGGACAACTAAGGGTGGAGCATCAAGAACACTCCATTCTCCTCCATGAAATTAGAGAAGATCAAAGAATCATGAGAGAGGAGCAACAAAGACAAGGAAGAGACATTGAGGAGCTCAAGCACTCCATAAGACCTTCAAGAGGAAGAACAAGCTGCCATCACTAAGGTGGACCCGTTCTTTAATCTCCTTGTTCTTTATTTTTTTGTTTTTCGAAATTTAGTGCTTTATGTTTGTCCATGTTTGTGTCTTATGATCATTAGTGTCTTAGTGTCTATGCCTTAAAGTTATGAATGTCCTATGAATCCATCACCTTTCTTAAATGAAAACTGTTTTTATCACAAAAGAACAAGAAGTACAGGATTTCGAATTCATCTTTAAAACTAGCTTAATTAGTTTGATGTGGTGACAATACTTTTTGTTTTCTGAATGTATGCTTGAACAGTGCATATATCTTTTGAATTTGTTGTTCATGAATGTTAAAATTGTTGGCTCTTGAAAGAATGATGAAAAAGGAGACATGTTACTGAGGATCTGAAAAATCATAAAAATGATTCTTGAAGCAAGAAAAAGCAGTGAATACAAAAAAAAAAAAAGAAAGCAAGCGAAAAAAAAAGAAAGAAAGAAAGAAAGAAAGTTGTGATCCAAGGCAATAAGAGTGTGCTTAAGACCCTGGACACCTCTAATTGGGGACTCTAGCAAAGCTGAGTCACAATCTGAAAAGGTTCACCAAATTATGTGTCTGTGGCATGTATGTATCCGGTGGTAATACTGGAAGACAGAGTGCTTTGGGCCACGGCCAAGACTCATAAAGTAGCTGTGTTCAAGAATCATCATACTTAACTAGGAGAATCAATAACACTATCTGGATTCTGAGTTCCTAAAGAAGCCAATCATTCTGAATTTCAAAGGATAAAGTGAAATGCCAAAACTGTTTGGAGGCAAAAAGCTACTAGTCCCGCTCATCTAATTTGGAGCTAAGTTTCATTGATAATTTGGAGTCTATAGTATATTCTCTTCTTTTTATCTTATTTGATTTTCAGTTGCTTGGGGACAAGCAACAATTTAAGTTTGGTGTTGTGATGAGCGGATAATTTATACGCTTTTTGGCATTGTTTTTAGTATGTTTTTAGTAGTTTTAGTTGAGTTCTTAGTATATTTTTATTAGTTTTTAATTAAAATTCACTTTTCTGGACTTTACTATGAGTTTGTGTGTTTTTCTGTGATTTCAGGTATTTTCTGGCTGAAATTGAGGGATCTGAGCAAAAATCTGATTCAGAGACTGAAAAGGACTGCAGATGCTGTTGGATTCTGACCTCCCTGCACTCGAAGTGGATTTTCTGAAGCTACAGAGACCCAATTGGCGCGCTCTCAATGGCGTTGGAAAGTAGACATCCTGGGCTTTCCAGCAATATATGATAGTCCATACTTTTCCCAAGATTTGATGGCCCAAACCGGCGTTCAAAGTCACCTACAGAAATTCCAGCGTTAAACGCCGGAACTGGCACCTAAATGGGAGTTAAACGCCCAAACTGGCATAAAAGCTGGCGTTTAACTCCAAGAAGAGTCTCTACACGAAAATGCTTCATTACTCAGCCCAAGTACACACCAAGTGGGCCCGGAAGTGGATTTTTATGTCATTTACTCATCTCTGTACACCCTAGGCTACTAGTTTTCTATATATAGAACCTTTTACTATTGTATTTTCATCATATGATCTTTGGAACCTTTTTCTGGAGATCTTTTGATCACTTTGGGAGGCTGGCCATTCGGCCATGCCTAGACCTTGTTCTTATGTATTTTCAACGGTGGAGTTTCTACACACCATAGATTAAGGTGTGGAGCTCTGCTGTACCTCGAGTATTAATGCAATTACTATTGTTCTTCTATTCAATTCCGCTTGTTCTTTGTCCAAGATATCACTTGTTCTTCAACTTGATGAATATGATGATCCGTGACACTCATCATCATTCTCACTCATGAACAAAGTGACTGACAACCACTCTTGTTCTACAAGCATCTGAGGCTTAGTGAATATCTCTTGGATTCCTGATACACGATGCATGGTTGATCGCCTGACAACCGAGTGCTCGCCTGACAAACGAGCCAGCCATTCCGTTAGATCAGAGTCTTCGTGGTATAGGCGAGAACTGATGGCGGCATTCAAGAGAATCCGGAAGGTCTAACCTTGTCTGTGGTATTCTGAGTAGGATTCAATGATTGAATGACTGTGACGTGCTTCAAACTCCTAGCAGGCGGGGCGTTAGTGACAGACGCAAAAGGATCAATGGATTTTATTCCGGCCTGACCGAGAACCGACAGCTGATTAGCCATGCTGTGACAGAGCATAGGAACATTTTCACTGAGAGGATGGGAGGTAGCCACTGACAACGGTGAAACCCTTGCATGAGCTTGCCATGGAAAAGAGTAAGAAGGATTGGATGAAGACAGTAGGAAAGCAGAGAGACGGAAGGGAAGGCATCTTCATACGCTTGTCTGAAGCTCTCACCAATGATATACATAAGTATCTCTATCTTTATCTTTATGCTTTATTCGTTTATCACTATACCCAATTGAGTCTGCCTGACTGAGATCTACAAGGTGACCATAGCTTGCTTCATACCAACAATCTCCGTGGGATCGACCCTTACTCGCGTAAGGTATTACTTGGACGACCCAGTGCACTTGCTGGTTAGTTGTGCGAAGTTGTGTTTATGCCATGGTATTGAGCACCAAGTTTTTGGGATTCATTACCGGGGATTGTTTTGTGTAAAAGTGTTGATCACAATTTCGTGCACCAAGTAGTAAACTCAGAGAGTAGATTTTTAACATGAAACTCAACAACCTTTGCTCATTATGGTGTAGCTTCAATGCACATGTTCCTGCTCCTTTATCCTTCTTCTTGGACACATCACTACAAGAAAAATACCATTCAGCCACACTTTTTTTAAGCTACATTTGAAAAGCATAGCCTATTCTATGAATAGGCTACGCTTTTCTCTGTGTTGCCTTTTTATAAGAGAAAAGGATACACAAATGCGGTATCATTTAAAAAGCGTAGCCTTAGGTATTATAGAAATCATTTATAAAGCGTAGCTGTATGTTGAAATCTATAGGTTCAGTTTTCGTATCAAAGAAGACGCTTTTAGAGGGTAGCCTATTTGTTAAGTTTTGGGTGTGCTTTTGAAGTGTTTTCTAATATATTCATGTATACTTAATGAATTTTGTTTTTCTTTTCAGAAGCCCTCCTCCTTCAGAAACCCGTGCCTTGCTCTCTCTTTTTCAGAAAGCTTCACGCCACCACCACTCACCTTTGCTAACCACCACTCACCGTCGCCCTTTTCCTTCGTCTTCACCTTTGCTCACCCCACTCACCGTCGCCCTTCTCCTTCGTCTTCTCACCTTCGCTCACCACTCACCGAGACATTGAAGCTCTTCTCTCTCAAAGAAAAACCCTAGCCACTGCTCTCTTCTTCAAGCTGTGTCGCCGCCGTCAAATCTGGTTCAGCCGCCGTCCCCACTCCCACTACTCCAGCGCCATCGCAGCTCGTCTTTATCGTCGCATTACATCGCTTCTGTTCCACGGCCGTTGTCTGTTCCAATTCCATCGCCTGTGCTCCACTGCTCCATCTCCCTCAACTCGGTTTGAGTTCTGGCCCTCATCTGAGTTTGAATTCTGTCTGTTATTATTTTTTTTCTTATTTTTATTGTGTTATTGTGATTTAATTGTTGATATTGTTGCTGTGTAACTTATAATTCCTCCTGTTGGTGATGTGAATCTGAATAACAGAGAGTGATGACATATTTATTCTAAATCTGAATAGTATTATTTAATAGAAAAGCAATAATTAGAGGACATGTACTAAAAATTTTATGTTAAATCTAAATAATATTGATTCTTTCTTCCTTTGTTATAAGCTATTTCAATAGTAAATAATGCATGCTGGGCTATTGGAGAACTTACAGTTAATTTATGTTAATGTTCTAATCACACTCTTGCAGTTATCTAAACTGACCAAGAGTTGAATGGCACTCTTGTTAGACATTAGGCTTTAGATATCTTTGAAGAAATCAATATTGCTCCAGCTTTTTGTTTTGGAATAGATTCCTATAACTTGGCATTAGAGTTTCAGCTCAAATATTCTAATCACACTCTTTCATAAAACTCGCATTCATGTATAGTTTCTGATTGTCTTCTTATTTATTAGGGACTCAACAAGTCACTCATAGAGGGAATAAAGAGGGAAAAGAGGAATTGCTTGTAGTGTTACAGAGTGGTGCACGAAATTGTGATCTCTACTTTGCACAACTCAAACAATCCCCGGTAATGGCTCCAAAAACTTGGTGCTCAATACCATGGTCTAAACATAATTTCACAACTTCGCACAACTAACCAGCAAGTGCACTGGGTCGTCCAAGTAATAAACCTTAAGCGAGTAAGGGTCGATCCCAGGGAGATTGTTGGTATGAAGCAAGCTATGGTCATCTTGTAAATCTCAGTCAGGCAGAATCAAATGGTTATGAATGATATATGAATAAAGCATAAAATAAAGATAGAGATACTTATGTAATTCATTAGTGAGAATTTCAGATAAGCGTATGGAGATGCTTTGTCCCTTCCGTCTCTTTGCTTTCCTACTGTCTTCATCCAATCCTTCTTACTCCTTTCCATGGCAAGCTGTATGTTGGGCATCACCGTTGTTAGTGGCTACAGTCCAGTCCTCTCAGTGAAAATGTTCAACGCGCTCTGTCACAGCACGGCTAATCATCTATCGGTTCTCAATCAGGTTGGAATAGAATCCAGTGATTCTTTTGCGTCTGTCACTAACGCCCAGCCTTCAGGAGTTTGAAGCTCGTCACAGTCATTCAATCGTTGAATCCTACTCAGAATACCACAGACGAGGTTTAGACCTTCCGAATTCTCTTAAATGCCGCCATCAATTCTAGCTTATACCATGAAGATTCTGATTAAGGAATCCAAGAGATATTCACTCAATCTAAGGTAGAACGGAGATGGTTGTCAGGCACACGTTCATAGATGAGAATGATGATGAGTGTCACGGATCATCATATTCATCAAGTTGAGGAACAAGTGATATCTTAGAACAAGAATAAGTTGAATTGAATAGAGGAACAATAGTAATTGCATTAATACTCGAGGTACAGCAGAGCTCCACACCTTAATTTATGGTCTGTAGAAACACCACCGTTGAAAATACATAAGAACAAGGTCTAGGCATGGCCGTGAGGCCAGCCCCATGATCTAAGATAGCATAAAACTACTCAAAGATAGCTATCCCGAAAAAATTACAATAGCAAAAGGTCCTATTTGTAGAGAACTAGTAGCCTAGGGTTTACAGAAATGAGTAAATGACATAAAAATCCACTTTCGGGCCCACTTGGTGTGTGCTTGGGCTGAGCATTGAAGCTTTCATGTGTAGAGACTTTTCTTGGAGTTAAACACCAGCTTTTGTGCCAGTTTGGGCATTTAACTCCCATTCTTGTGTCAGTTCCGACGTTTAATGCCGGGCAGTTTTGAGCTGATTTGGAACACCGGTTTAGGCCATCAAATCTCGGGCAAAGTATGGACTATTATACATTGCTGAAAAGCCCAGGATGTCTACTTTCAAACGCAGTAGAGAGGGCGCCAATTGGGCTTTTGTAGCTCCAGAAAATTCACTTCGAGTGCAAGGAGGTCAGAATCCAACAGCATCTGCAGTTCTTTTCAGCCTCTGAATCAGATTTTTGCTCAGGTTCCTCAATTTCAGCCAGAAAATACCTGAAATAACAGAAAAATACACAAACTCATAGTAAAGTCCAAAAAAGTGAATTTTAACTAAAAACTAATAAAAATATAATAAAAACTAACTAAAACATGCTAAAAAATACTAAAAACAATGCCAAAAAGTGTGTAAATTATCCGCTCATCATAATACCAAACTTAAATTGTTGCTTGTCCCCAAGCAACTGAGAATCAAATAAGATAAAAAGAAGAGAATATGCAATGAATTCCAAAAACATCTATGAAGATCAGTATTAATTAGATGAGCGGGGCTTTTAGCTTTTTGCCTCTGAATAGTTTTGGCATCTCACTCTATCATTTGAAATTCAGAATGATTGGCTTCTATAGAAACTCAGAATCCAGATAGTGTTATTGATTCTCCTAGTTAAGTATGATGATTCTTTAACACAGCTACTTTATGAGTCTTGGCCGTGGCCCAAAGCACTCTGTCTTCCAGTATTACCACCGGATACATACATGCCACAGACACATAATTGGGTGAACCTTTTCAGATTGTGACTCAGCTTTGCTAGAGTCCCCAATTAGAGGTATCCAAGGTTCTTAAGCACACTCTTTTTACCTTGGATCACAACTTTATTTCTTTCTCTTCCTCTTTTTTTTTCTTTAAATATTCACTGCTTTTTCTTGCTTCAAGAATCAATTTTATGATTTTTCAGATCCTCAGTAACATGTCTCCTTTTTCATCATTCTTTCAAGAGCCAATCATTCATGAACAACAAATTCAAAAGACATATGCACTGTTCAAGCATACATTCAGAAACCAAAATATTGCTACCACATCAAAATAATTAATCTGTTATAAAATTCAAAACTCATGCAATTCTTCTCTTTTTCAATTAAGAACATTTTTCATTTAAGAAAAGTGATGGATTCATAGGATATTCATAACTTTAAGGCATAGACACTAAGACACTAATGATCATGTAATAAGACACAAACATAGATAAACATAAGCATGAAAATTCGAAAAACAGGAAAATAAAGGACAAGGAAATTAAAGAACGGGCCCACCTTAGTGATGGCGGCTTGTTCTTCCTCTTGAAGATCTTATGGAGTGCTTGAGCTCCTCAATGTCTCTTCCTTGCCTTTGTTGCTCCTCTCTCATGACTCTTTGGTCTTCTCTAATTTCATGGAGGAGGATGGAATGTTCTTAGTGCTCCACCCTTAGTTGTCCCATGTTGGAACTCAATTCTCCTAGGGAGGTGTTGATTTGCTCCCAATAGTTTTGTGGAGGAAAGTGCATCCCTTGAGGTATCTCAGGGATTTTATGATGAGTGGGATCTCTTGTTTGCTCCATCCTTTTCTTAGTGATGGGCTTGTCCTCATCAATGAGGATGTCTCCCTCTATGTCAATTCCAACTGAATAACAGAGGTGAAAAATGAGATGAGGAAAGGCTAACCTTGCCAAGGTAGAGGACTTGTCCACCACCTTATAAAGTTCTTGGGCTATAACCTCATGAACTTCTACTTCCTCTCCATTCATGATGCTATGAATCATGATGGCCCGGTCTATAGTAACGTCAGACCGGTTGCTAGTGGGAATGATTGAGCGTTGGATAAACTCCAACCATCCCCTAGCCACGGGCTTGAGGTCATGCCTTCTCAGTTGAACCGGCTTCCCTCTTGAATCTCTCTTCCATTGAGCGCCCTCTTCACATATGTCTATGAGGACTTGGTCCAACCTTTGATCAAAGTTGACCCTTCTAGTGTAAGGGTGTTCATCTCCTTGCATCATGGGCAAGTTGAATGCCAACCTTACATTTTTCGGACTAAAATCTAAGCATTTACCCCAAACCATTGTAAGCCAATTCTTTGGGTCCGGGTTCACACTTTGATTATGGTTCTTGGTGATCCATGCATTGGCATAGAACTTTTGAACCATTAATATTCTGACATGTTGAATGGGGTTGGTAAGAACTTCCCACCCTCTTCTTTGGATCTCATGTCAGATCTCTGGATATTCATTCTTTTTGAGTTTGAAAGGGACCTCGGGGATCACCTTCTTCATGGCCACAACTTCATAAAAGTGGTCTTGATGCACCCTTGAGATGAATTCTCTATCTCCCATGACTCGGAGGTGGAAGCTTTTGCCTTCCCTTTCCTCTTTCTAGAGGTTCTCCGGCCTTAGATGCCATAAATGGTTATGGAAAAACAAAAAGTAATGCTTTTACCACACTAAACTTAAAGGGTTTGCTCATCCTTGAGCAAAAGAAGAAAGAAGAGAGTAGAAGAAGAAGAAATAGAGGAGATGGAGGTGGCTTTGTGGTTCGGCCAAGGCGAAAGAAGTAGTGTTTAGGTTGTGTGGAAATGAAGGGGTGAAGATGGGTTTATATAGGGGTGGAGAGAGGGGTAGGGGTCGGTCATGTATGGGTGGGTTTGGGAGGGAAAGTGGTTTGAATTTGAATGGTAAGGTAGGTGGGGTTTTATGAAGGATGGATGTGAGTAGTGAAGAGAATAGTAGGATTTGATAGGTGAGGGGTTTTTGGGGAAGAGGTATTGAGGTGATTGGTGAATGGGTGAAGAAGAGAGAGAGTGGTGGGGTAGGTGGGGATCCTGTGGGGTCCACAGATCCTGAGGTGTCAAGGAAAATTCATCCCTGCACCAAGTGGCGAGCAAAAATGCTCTTTATGCCAATTCTGGCATTAAACGCCGGGCTGGTGCCCATTTCTGGCGTTTAACGCCAGCTTGATGCCCATTCCTGGCATTAAACACCAGTCTGGTGCCCCTTTCTGGCGTTAAACGCCCAGAATGGTGCCAGACTGGGCGTTAAACGCCCATTTGCTGCCCTTACTGGCGTTTAAACGCCAGCAAGGTTTTCCTCCAGGGTGTGCTGTTTTTCTTTCTGTTTTTCATTCTATTTTTGCTTTTTCAATTGATTTTGTGACTTCCCATGATCATCAACCTATAGAAAACATAAAATAACAAAGGAAAATAGATAAATATAACATTGGGTTGCCTCCCAACAAGCGCTTCTTTAATGTCAGTAGCTTGACAGTGGGCTTTCATGGAGCCTCACAGATTTTCAGAGCAATGTTGGAACCTCCTAACACCAAACTTAGAGTTTGAATGTGGGGGTTCAACACCAAACTTAGAAGTTGGTTGTGCCTCCCAACACCAAACTTAGAGTTTGACTGTGGGGGCTCTGTTTGACTCTGTTTTGAGAGAAGCTCTTCATGCTTCCTCTCCATGGTTATAGAGGGGTATCCTTGAGCCTTAAACACAAAGAATTCTTCATTCACTTGAATAATCAATTCTCCTCTATCCACATCAATCACAGCCTTTGCTGTGGCTAGGAAGGGTCTGCCAAGGATGATGGATTCATCCATGCACTTCCCAGTCTCTTGGACTATGAAATCAGTAGGGATGTAATGGTCTTTAACCTTTGCCAGAACATCCTCTACAAGTCCATAAGCTTGTTTTCTTGAATTATCTGCCATCTCTAGTGAGATTCTTATAGCTTGCACCTCAAAGATCCCTAGCTTCTCCATTACAGAGAGAGGCATGAGGTTTATGCTTGACCCTAGGTTACACAGAGCCTTCTCAAAGGTCATGGTGCTTATGGTACAAGGTATTGAGAACTTCCCAGGGTCCTGTCTCTTTTGAGGTAATTTCTGCCTAGACAAGTCATCCAGTTCTTTGGTGAGCAAAGGGGGTTCATCCTCCCAAGTCTCGTTACCAAATAACCTGTCATTTAGCTTCATGATTGCTCCAAGATACTTAGCAACTTTCTCTTCAGTGACATCTTCATCCTCTTCAGAGGAAGAATTCTCATCAGAGCTCATGAATGGCAGAAGTAAATCCAATGGAATCTCTATGGTCTCATTATGAGCCTCAGATTCCCATGGTTCCTCATTATGGAACTCATTGGAGGCCAGTGGACGTCCATTGAGGTCTTCCTCAGTGGCGATCACTGCCTCTTCCTCCTTTCCAAGTTCGGCCACGTGGATCATGTTAATGGCCTTGCATTCTCCTTTTGTATTCTCTTCTGTATTTCTTGGAAGAGTACTAGGAGGGAGTTCAGTAATTTTCTTGCTCAGCTGTCCCACTTGTGCCTCCAAGTTTCCAATGGAGGACCTTGTTTCAGTCATGAAACTTTGAGTGGTTTTGATTAGATCAGAGACCATGGTTGCTAAGTCAGAGTGGCTCTGCTTAGAACTCTCTGTCTGTTGCTGAGAAGATGATGGAAAAGGCTTGCCATTGCGAAACCTGTTTCTTCCACCATTATTATTGTTAAAACCTTGTTGAGGTCTCTGTTGATCCTTCCATGAGAAATTTGGATGATTTCTCCATGAAGGATTATAGGTGTTTCCATAGGGTTCTCCCATGTAATTCACCTCTTCCATTGAAGGGTTCTCAGGATTATAAGCTTCTTCTTCAGATGAAGCGTCCTTAGTACTGCCTGGTGCAGCTTGCATTCCAGACAGACTTTGAGAAATCATATTGACTTGCTGAGTCAATATTTTGTTCTGAGCCAGTATGGCATTCAGAGTATCAATCTCAAGAACTCCTTTCTTCTGATTCGTCCCATTGTTCACAGGATTCCTTTCAGAGGTGTACATGAATTGGTTATTTGCAACCATTTCAATGAGTTCTTGAGCTTCTGCAGGCGTCTTCTTCAGATGAAGAGATCCTCCAGCAGAGCTATCCAATGACATCTTGGACAGTTCAGACAGACCATCATAGAAGATACCTATGATGCTCCATTCAGAAAGCATGTCAGAGGGACACTTTCTGATCAATTGTTTGTATCTTTCCCAAGCTTCATAGAGGGATTCACCTTCCTTCTGTCTAAAGGTTTGGACTTCCACTCTAAGCTTACTCAATTTTTGAGGTGGAAAGAACTTTGCCAAGAAGGCATTGACTAGTTTTTCCCAAGAGTTCAGGCTTTCTTTAGGTTGTGAGTCCAACCATATCCTAGCTCTGTCTCTTACGGCAAAATGGAATAGCATAAGTCTGTAGACCTCAGGGTCAACCCCATTGGTCTTGACAGTGTCATAAATTTGCAAGAATTCAGCTAAAAATTGATAAGGATCTTCCAATGGAAGTCCATGGAACTCGCAATTCTGTTGCATTAGAGAAATTAATTGAGGCTTAAGCTCAAAGTTGTTTGCTCCAATGGCAGGGATAGATATGCTTCTCCCATAGAAGTTTCAGGAGTAGGTGCAGTAAAGTCACCCAGTACCCTCCTTGCATTGTTGGCATTGTTGTTGTTTTCGGCTGCCATGGGTTCTTTTTCTTTGAAGATTTCTGTTAGGTCCTCTACAGAGAGTTGTGCCTTAGCTTCTCTTAGCTTTAGCTTCAAGGTCCTTTCAGGTTCAGGGTCAGCCTCAACAAGAATACTTTTGTCTTTGCTCCTGCTCATATGAAAGAGAAGAGAACAAGAAAATATGGAATCCTCTATGTCACAGTATAGAGATTCCTTGAGGTGTCAGAGGAAGAGAAAAATAGAAGGAAGAGGTAGAAGAATTTGAACTTATCAAGAAAGATAGGGTTCGAATTGTGCATTTAGGAGGAGTGTTAGTCCATAAATAGAAGGATGTGAGAAGAAGGAAAGAAATTTTTGAAAATAAATTAAAAGGATTTTAAAACATTTTGAAAAATTGATGAATGATTTTCGAAAAATATGATTAGGAAAGAAATAAAGTGATTTTTGAAAAAGATTTTGAAATTAGAAATCAAAAAGATATGATTGAAAGCTATTTTGAAAAAGATGTGATTAATAAGATATGATTGAAAAGTTATGGTTTTAAAAAGATGTGATTGAGAAGATATGATTTGAAAAACAATTTAAAAAGATTTGATTTTGAAAATTAATGACTTGGCTAACAAGAAAAGATATGATTCAAACATTAAACATTTCTCAACAGAAAAGGCAACATACTTGAAATGTTGAATCAAATCATTAATTGTTAGTAAGTATCTTTGAAAAAGGAAAGAATTTGATTTTGAAAAAATATGATTGAAAAGATATGATTTGAAAAAAATTTGATTCTGAAAAATTTTGAAAACTTGAAAAAAATTTGAATTAAAAACAGAATCTTCCCTCTTGTGCCATCCTGGCGTTAAACGCCCAGAATGGTATCCATTCTGGCGTTTAACGCCCAAAACACTACCCTTTTGGGCGTTAAACGCCCAGCCAGGCACCCTGGCTGGCGTTTAAACGCCAGTTTTCCTTCCTCACTGGGCGTTTTGAACGCCTAGCCTTTTTTTGTGTAATTCCTCTGCTGCATGTTTTGAATCTTTAATTCTCTGTATTATTGACTTAAAAAGACACAAATAAAAATATTTTTGAATTTTTAATGATAAGGAATAATCAAAATGCAACTAAAATCAAATAACAATGCATGCAAGACACCAAACTTAGAAGTTTGTATACTACTGACACTAACAAATTGAGAATGCATATGAGACACAACAAAACACTCAAACTTGAAGATCAGAGCAAGGAAATCATCAAGAACAACTTGAAGATCAATGAAGACACATGAATGAATTCGAAAAATGCAAGAAGAAAAGAAACATGCAATTGACACCAAACTTAAAATGAGACACTAGACTCAACAAGAAACACACAATATTTTTGGTTTTTATGATTTTGTAAATTTTTTTGGTTTTTTCAAAAATTAAGTGGAAAAGAAAATAAAGATATCAAAATTCTTAATGAGAATTCCAGGAATCATGCAATGTTAGTCTAAAGCTTTAGTCTAAAGAAATTAGACATGGCTAGCCAAGCTTCAGCAGGACATTGCATTCAAGAGCTAAATTGATGAAAATCAATCAGCTTTGGTGATGATAAGAACATCACCTTGAAACACTAGAATTTATTCTTAAGAACTCTGAAAAATACCTAATCTAAGCAACAAGATGAACCGTCAGTTGTCCAAACTCGAAATAATCCCCGGCAATGGCGCCAAAAACTTAGTGCACGAAATTGTGATCTCTACATTTCACAACTCAAACAGTCCCTGGTAATGACTCCAAAAACTTGGTGCTCAATACCATGGTCTAAACATAATTTCACAACTTTGCACAACTAACCAGCAAGTGCACTGGGTCGTCCAAGTAATAAACCTTACGCGAGTAAGGGTCGATCCCACGGAGATTGTTGGTATGAAGCAAGCTATGGTCACCTTGTAAATCTCAGTCAGACAGATTCAAATGGTTATGGATGATATATGAATAAAGCATAAAATAAAGATAGAGATACTTATGTAATTCATTGGTGAGAATTTCAGATAAGCGTATGGAGATGCTTTGTCCCTTCCGTCTCTCTGCTTTCCTACTGTCTTCATCCAATCCTTCTTACTCCTTTCCATGGCAAGCTATATGTTGGGCATCACCATTGTCAGTGGCTACAGTCCCGTCCTCTCAGTGAAAATGTTCAACGCGCTCTGTCACAACACGGCTAATCATCTGTCGGTTCTCAATTAGGTTGGAATAGAATCTATTGATTCTTTTGCGTCTGTCATTAACACCCAGCCTTCAGAAGTTTGAAGCTCATCACAGTCATTCAATCATTGAATCCTACTCAGAATACCATAGACAAGGTTTAGACCTTCTGGATTCTCTTGAATGCCGCCATCAATTCTAGCTTATACCACAAAGATTCCGATTAAGGTATTCTAGAGATAAACATTCAAGCTTTGTTTTCTTGTAGAACAGAAGTGGTTGTCAGGCACTTGTTCATAAGTGAGAATGGTGATGAGCGTCACATAATCATCACATTCATCATGTTCTTGGGTGCGAATGAATATCTTAGAACAAGAATAGGCTGAATTGAATAAAAGAACAATAGTAATTGCATTAATACTCGAGGTACAGCAGAGCTCCACACCTTAATCTATGGTGTGTAGATACTCCACCATTGAAAATACATAAGAACAAGGTTCAGGCATGGCCGTGAGGTCAGCCTCCAAGACGTGATCAAAAGATTCAAAGATCTAAAGATGATCAAAGATCCAAAGATGAAAATACAATAGCAAAAGGTCCTATTTGTAGAGAACTAGTAGCCTAGGGTTTACAGAAATGAGTAAATGACATAAAAATCCACTTTCGGGCCCACTTGATGTGTGCTTGGGCTGAGCATTGAAGCTTCTATGTGTAGAGACTTTTCTTGGAGTTAAACGCCAGCTTTTGTGCCAGTTTGGGCGTTTAACTCCTATTCTTGTGCCAGTTCCGGCGTTTAACGCCGGGCAGTTTTGAGCTGATTTGGAACACCGGTTTGGGCCATCAAATCTCGGGCAAAGTATGAACTAGTATACATTGCTGGAAAGCCCAGGATGTCTACTTTCCAACGCAATTGAGAGCGCGCCAATTGGGCTTCTGTAGCTCCAAAAAATCCACTTCGAGTGCAGGGTGGTCAGAATCCAACAGCATCTGCAGTCCTTTTTAGCCTCTGAATCAGATTTTTGCTCAAGTCCCTCAATTTCAGCCAGAAAATACCTGAAATCACAAAAAAATACACAAACTCATAGTAAAGTCCAGAAAAGTGAATTTTAACTAAAAACTAATAAAAATATAATAAAAACTAACTAAAACATACTAAAAACATACTAAAAACAATGCCAAAAAGCGTATAAATTATCCGCTCATCAGTTTTCTAACTAAAGATCTTTACTCTAATAAAGGCTGCTTCGCGGAATGTTATCAACTGCTTGAGATGTATTTATGTATGGTTGCTTATAACTATTTTATCTGTTATTACTTGTGAATTGATCATGAATGATTCTGTTTGTTAATCCAAATATTTTCAAAAAAAAAGTACCTCGCAAAATAGCTACGTTTTTAATAACGAATCAGGCTCATATAATACATAATAGATAATAATTAGGAAGACAAGTTGGTAACGCTCAGTTTCCGGTATGATCTAGACATACTGAAAATTGGGTCGTTACACTTAGGCCAGGATTTTATTCCTTTGGACCCTCCTATCCATTAATGCTCAAAGCCTTGGATCCTTTTTACCCTTGCCTTTTAGTTTAAAGGGCTACTGGCTTTTTCTGGTTGCTTTTTTTTCTTTCTTTTTCGCCATTTTTCTCTCTCTTTTTTTTCTTTCTTTTTTGCCATTTTTCTCTCTCTTTTTTTCCGCAAGCTTTGTGTTCTTCACTGCTTTTTCTTGCTTCAAGAATAAATTTTATGATTTTTCAGATTGTCAATAACATTTCTCTTTTTTCATTACTCTTTCAAGAGCCAACAATTTTAACATTCATAAACTTCACTATCAAAAATATGCACTATTCAAGCATTCATTCAGAAAACAAAAAGTATTGCCACCACATCAAAATAATTAAACTAATTTCAAGATAGAATTCAAAATTCATGCACTTCTTGTTCTTTTGCAAATAGAAACATTTTTCATTTAAGAAAGGTGAAGGATTCATGGAACATTCATAGCCTTAAGATATAGACACTAGACACTAATGATCATGTAATAAAGACACAAACATAGACAAAACATAAAGCATAAAAAAACCAAAAAACAGAAAAATAAGAACAAAGAAATTAAAGAACAGGTCCACCTTAGTGATGGTGGCTAGTTCTTCCTCTTGAAGATCCTATGGAGTGCTTGAGCTCCTCAATATCTCTTCTTTGACTTTGTTGTTCCTCCTTCATGGCTCTTTGGTCCTCTCTAATATCATGGAGGATAATGGAGTGCTCTTGGTGCTCCATCCTTAGTTGCTCCATGTCGGAACTCAAATCTCCTAAAGAGGTGTTGAGTTGCTCCCAATAGTTGTGTGGAGGAAAATGCATCCCTTGAGGCATCTCAGGGATTTCTTGATGAGGGACTTCCTTATGTTCTTGTTGAGGTCCATGAGTGGGCTCTCTTATTTGCTCCATCCTCTTTTTAGTAATGGGTTTGTCCTCTTCAATGAGGATGTCTTCCTCTATGACAATTCCGGCTAAATTGCATAGGTGACAGATGAGATGAGGGAGGCTAACCTTGCTAAAGTGGAGGGCTTGTCAGCCACCTTATATAGTTCTAGAGGTATGATCTCATGAACTTCCACTTCCTCTCCAATCATGATGCTATGGATCATGATAGCCTGATCCACAGTTACTTCGGATCGGTTTCTAGTAAGAATGATAGAGCGTTGGATAAACTCTAACCATCCCCTAGCCATGGGTTTGAGGTCAAGCCTTCTCAGTTGAACCGACTTGCCTTTGGAGTCTCTCTTCCATTGGGCTCCTTCCACATAGATGTCCATGAGGACTTGGTCTAACCTTTGATCAAAGTTGACCCTTCTTGTGAAAGGATGAAGATCTCCTTGCATTATTGGCAAGTTAAATGCCAACCTCACATTTTTCGGACTGAAATCTAAGTATTTCTCCCGAACCATTGTGAGCCAATTCTTTGGGTTCGTGTTCATACTTTGATCATGGTTCTTAGTGATCCATGCATTAGCATAGAACTCTTGAACCATTAAGATTCTGACTTGTTGGATGGGGTTGGTGAGAGCTTCCAAACCCCTTTTTCGAATCTCTTGTCAGATCTCCGGATATTCGCTCTTTTTGAGCTTGAAGGGGACCTCGGGGATCACCTTCTTCTTGGCCACAACTTCATAAAAATGGTCTTGATGGACCTTTTAGATGAATCTCTCCATCTTCCATGACTCGGAGGTAGAAGCAATTGTCTTCCCTTTCATCTTTCTATAGGTTTCTCCGGCCTTAGGTTCCATTAATGGTTATGGAAAAAAAAAATAAAAAGCAACGCTTTTTCCATACCAAACTTAAAAGGTTTGCTCATCCTCGAGCAAAAGAAGAAAGAAAGGAGTAGAAGAAGAAGAAATGGAGGAGTGGTTCGGCCAAGGGGGGTTTGAAGTGTTTGTGTTGTGTGAAAATAAAGGAGTTGGAGGGAAATGGTTTGAATTTGAGTGGGTGGGGGTAGGTGGGTTGTATGATGAGAAATAGTGGATGGATGTGAGTGGTGAAGAGGTTATGGGGAAGATGGTAGGATTTGATAGGTTAGTGCACGAAATTGTGTATGCCAATATTAATAGACTATTTCTCATAGCTTCGCACAACTAACCAGTAAGTGCACTGGGTCGTCCAAGTAATACCTTACGTGAGTAAGGGTCGAATCCCACGGAGATTGTTGGTTTGAAGCAATCTATGGTTATCTTGTAACTCTTAGTCACGATATCAATTTTTATTATCAGTTTGAATTGCAAATAAATACTTATTATGCAGTAATGGAGAATATGTTGGAGTTTTGGAGATGCTTTGTCATATGAATTTTAGCTTTTCCCTTGTTCTCTTCTTCACACACGCAAGGTTCCTCCTATGGCAAGCTATATGTAGGGTGTCACCGTTGTAAATGGCTACTTCCCATTGGTGCACGAAATTGTGATCACTGCAACTTCGCACAACTAACCAGCAAGTGCACTGGGTCGTCCATGTAATAAACCTTATGCGAGTAAGGGTCGATCCCACGGAGATTGTTGGTATGAAGCAAGCTATGGTCACCTTGTAAATCTTAGTCAGGCAGACTCAAATGGGTATAGATGATGAATGAATAAAACATACAGATAAAGATAGAGATACTTATGTATATCATTGGTGAGAGCTTCAGATAAGCGTATGAAGATGCTTTCCCTTCCGTCTCTCTGCTTTCCTACTGTCTTCATCCAATCCTTCTTACTCCTTTCCATGGCAAGCTTATGCAAGGGTTTCACCGTTGTCAGTGGCTACCTCCCATCCTCTCAGTGAAAATGTTCCTATGCTCTGTCACAGCATATGGCTAATCAGCTGTCGGTTCTCGGTCAGGCCGGAATAGAATCCAGTGATTCTTTTGTGTCTGTCACTAATGCCCCGCCTGCTAGGAGTTTGAAGCACGTCACAGTCATTCAATCATTGAATCCTACTCAGAATACCACAGACAAGGTTAGACCTTCCGGATTCTCTTGAATGCCGCCATCAGTTCTCGCCTATACCACGAAGATTCCGGTTAAAGAATCCAAGAGATAAACACTAGAGCCTTGTTTGCTTGTAGAACAAAAGTGGTTGTTAGTCACTTTGTTCATAGGTGAGAATGATGATGAGTGTCACGGATCATCACATTCATCAAGTTGAAGAACAAGTGATATCTTGGACAAAGAACAAGCGGAATTGAATAGAAGAACAATAGTAATTGCATTAATACTCGAGGTACAGCAGAGCTCCACACCTTAATCTATGGTGTGTAGAAACTCCACCGTTGAAAATACATAAGAACATGGTCTAGGCATGGCCGTGAGGCCAGCCTCCCAGGGTGATCAAAAGATCTCAAGAAAAGGTTCCAAGATCAGAAGATATCAAATACAATAGTAAAAGGTACTTATAGAAAACTAGTAGCCTAAGGTGTACAAAGATGAGTAAATGACATAGAAATCCACTTCCGGTCCCACTTGGGTGTGCTTAGGCTGAGCAATGAAGCATTTTCGTGTAGAGACTCTCCTTGGAGTTAACGCCAGCTTTTATGCCAGTTTGGGCGTTTAACTCCCATTTTGGTGCCAGTTCCGGTGTTTAACGCTGAATTTCTGAGGGTGACTTTGAACGCCGGTTTGGGCCATCAAATCTTGGGCAAAGTATGGACTATCATATATTGCTGGAAAGCCCAGGATGTCTACTTTCCAAAGCCGTTGAGAGCACGCCAATTGGGCTTCTGTAGCTCCAGAAAATCCACTTCGAGTGCAGGGAGGTCAGAATCCAACACATCTGTAGTCCTTTTCAGTCTCTGAATCAGATTTTTGCTCAGGACCCTCAATTTCAGCCAGAAAATACCTGAAATCACAGAAAAACACCACAAACTCATAGTAAAGTCCAGAAAAGTGAATTTTAACTAAAACTAATAAAAAATATACTAAGAACTCAACTAAAACTACTAAAAACATACTAAAAACAATGCCAAAAAGGGTACAAATTATCGCATCACAACACCAAACTTAAATGTTGCTTGTCCCAAGCAACTGAAAATCAAATAAGATAAAAAGAAGAGAATATACTAGACTCCAAATTATCAATGAAACTTAGCTCAAATTAGATGAGCGGACTAGTAGCTTTTTGCCTCCAAACAGTTTGGCATCTCACTTTATCCTTTGAAATTCAGAATGATTGGCTTCTTTAGGAACTCAGAATCCAGATAGTTATTGATTCTCTTAGTTAAGTATGATGATTCTTGAACACAGCTACTTATTGAGTCTTGGCCGTGGCCCAAAGCACTCTGTCTTCCAGTATTACCACCGGATACATACTGCACAGACACATAATTGGGTGAACCTTTTCAGATTGTGACTCAGCTTGCTAAAGTCCCCAATTAGAGGTGTCCAGGGTTCTTAAGCACATCTTTTTGCCTTGGATCACAACTTTATTTCTTTCTTTTTCTTTCTTTTTCTCTTTCTCCCTTTTTTTTCGTTTTTTTTTGTATTCACTGCTTTTTCTTGCTTCAAGAATCATTTTTATGATTTTTCAGATCCTCAGCAACATGTCTCCTTTTTCATCATTCTTTCAAGAGCCAACAATTTTAACATTCATGAACAACAAATTCAAAAGACATATGCACTGTTCAAGCATACATTCAGAAAACAAAAAATATTGTCACCACATCAAACTAATTAAGCTAGTTTTAAAGATGAATTAGAAATCCTGTACTTCTTGTTCTTTTGTAATAAAAACAGTTTTCATTTAAGAAAGGTGATGGATTCATAGGACATTCATAACTTTAAGGCATAGACACTAAGACACTAATGATCATAAGACACAAACATGGATAAACATAAGCATGAAAATTTCGAAAAACAAGAAAATAAAGAACAAGGAGATCAAAGAACGGGTCCACCTTAGTGATGGCGGCTTGTTCTTCCTCTTGAAGGTCTTATGGAGTGCTTGAGCTCCTCAATGTCTCTTCCTTGTCTTTGTTGCTCCTCTCTCATGATTCTTTGATCTTCTCTAATTTCATGGAGGAGGATGGAATGTTCTTGGTGCTCCACCCTTAGTTGTCCCATGTTGGAACTCAATTCTCCTAGGGAGGTGTTAGTTTGCTCCCAATAGTCTTGTGGAGGAAAGTGCATCCCTTGAGGCATCTCAGGGATTTCATGATGAGTGGAGTCTCTTGTTTGCTCCACCCTTTTCTTAGTGATGGGCTTGAGGTCATGCCTTCTCAGTTGAACCGGCTTCCCTCTTGAGTTTCTCTTCCATTGAGCGCCCTCTTCACAAATGTTTATGAGGACTTGGTCCAACCTTTGATCAAAGTTGACCCTTTTTGAATTTGAAAGGGATCTCAGGGATCACCTTCTTCAAGGCCTCAACTTCATAGAAGTGGTCTTGATGCACCCTTGAGATGAATCTCTCCATCTCCCATTACTCGGAGGTGGAAGCTTTTGCCTTCCCTTTCCTCTTTCTAGAGGTTTCTTCGGCCTTGGATGCCATAAATGGTTATGGAAAAACAAAAAGCAATGCTTTTACCACACCAAACTTAAAAGGTTTGCTCGTCCTCGAGCAAAAGAAGAAAGAAGAGAGTAGAAGAAGAAGAAATGAGGAAGAAGGGAGTGGCTTTGTGTTCGGCCAAAGAGGGAAGAAGGGGTGTTTAGGTTGTATGAAAATGAAGGGGTGAAGAAGGGTTTATATAGGAGAGGGGGGCTTCATGGTTCGGTCATGTGTGGGTGGGTTTGGGAGGGAAAGTGGTTTGAATTTGAATGGTGAGGTAGGTGGGGTTTTATGAAGAGGTATTGAGGTGATTGGTGAATGGGTAAAGAAGAGAGAGGGTGGTGGGGTTGGTGGGGGTCCTGTGGGGTCCACAGGTCCTTAGGTGTCAAGGAAAAGTCATCCATGCACCAAATGGCATTCAAAAACACGTTTTGAGCCAATTCTGGCGTTAAACGCCGGGCTGGTGCCCATTTCTGGCGTTTAACGCCAGGTTCTTGCCCTTTCCTGGCGTTTAACGCCAGTCTGGTGCCCCTTTCTGGCGTTAAACGCCCAGAATGGTGCCAGACTAGGCGTTAAACGCCCAACTGCTAGCCTCACTGGCGTTTAAACGCCAGTGAGTTCTTCCTCCAGGGTGTGCTGTTTTTCTTCCTGTTTTTCATTCTGTTTTTGCTTTTTCAATTGATTTTGTGACTTCTTATGATCATCAACCTACAAAAAACATAAAATAACAAGGAAAATGGATAAAATATAATCATTGGGTTGCCTCCCAACAAGCGCTTCTTTAATGTCAGTAGCTTGACAGAGGGCTCTCATGGAGCCTCACAAATGCTCAGAGCAATGTTGGAACCTCCCAACACCAAACTTAGAGTTTGATTGTGGGGGTTCAACACCAAACTTAGAGTTTGGTTGTGGCCTCCCAACACCAAACTTAAAGTTTGACTGTGGGGGCTCTGTTTGTCTCTGATTTGAGAGAAGCTCTTCATGCTTCTTCTCCATGGTGACAGAGGGATATCCTTGAGCCTTAAACACAAAGGATTTTTCATTCACTTGAATGATCAATTCACCTCCATCAACATCAATTACAGCCTTTGCTGTGGCAAGGAAGGGTCTGCCTAGGATGATGGATTCATCCATGCACTTCCCAGTCTCTAGGACTATGAAATCAGTAGGGATGTAATGGTCTTCAACTTTCACCAAAACATCTTCTACAAGTCCATGAGCTTGTTTCCTTGAGTTGTCTGCCATCTCTAGTGAGATTCTTGCAGCTTGTACCTCAAAGATCCCTAGCTTCTCCATTACAGAGAGAGGCATGAGGTTTACACTTGACCCTAAGTCACACAGAGCCTTCTTGAAGATCATGGTGCCTATGGTACAAGGCATTGAAAACTTCCCAGGATCTTGTTTCTTTTGAGGTAATTTCTGCCTAGACAAGTCATCCAGCTCTTTGGTGAGCAGAGGAGGTTCATTCTCCCAAGACTCATTTCCAAATAACTTGTCATTTAGCTTCATGATTGCTCCAAGATATTTAGCAACTTGCTCTTCAGTGACATACTCATCCTCTTCAGAGGAAGAATACTCATCAGAGCTCATGAAAGGCAGAAGTAAGTCCAATGGAATCTCTATGGTCTCATTTTGAGCCTCAGATTCCCATGGTTCCTCATTGGGGAACGCATTGGAGGTCAGTGCACGCCCATTGAGGTCTTCCTCAGTGGCGTTCACTTCCTCTCCTTCCTCTCCAAATTCGGCCATGTTGATGACCTTGCACTCTCCTTTTGGATTTTCTTCTGTATTGCTTGGAAGAGTACTTGGAGGGAGTTCAGTAATTTTCTTACTCAGCTGTCCCACTTGTGCCTCCAAATTCCTAATGGAGGACCTTGTTTCAGTCATGAAACTTTGAGTGGTTTTGATTAGATCAGAGACCATGGTTGCTAAGTCAGAGGGGTTCTGCTTAGAATTCTCTGTCTGTTGCTGAGAAGATGATGGAAAAGGCTTGCCATTGCTAAACTTGTTTCTTCCACCATTGTTGTTGTTGAAACCTTGTTGAGGTTTCTCTTGATTCTTCCATGAGAAATTTGGGTGATTTCTCCATGAAGAATTATAGGTGTTTCCATAGGGTTCTCCTAGGTAATTCACCTCTTCCGTTGAAGGGTTCTCAGGATCATAAGCTTCTTCCTCAGATGAAGCATCCTTAGTACTGCTTGGTGCATTTTGCATTCCAGACAGACTTTGAGAAATCAAATTGACTTGTTGAGTCAATATCTTGTTCTGAGCCAATATGGCATTCAGAGTATCAATTTCAAGAACTCCTTTCTTCTGACTTGTCCCATTGTTCACAGGATTCCTTTCAGAAGTGTACATGAATTGGTTATTTGCAACCATTTCAATTAGCTCTTGAGCTTCTGTAGGCGTCTTCTTCAGATGAAGAGATCCTCCAGCAGAGCTATCCAAAGACATCTTGGATAGTTCAGAGAGACCATCATAGAAAATACCTATGATGCTCCATTTAGAAAGCATGTCAGAAGGACATTTTCTGATTAATTGTTTGTATCTTTCCCAAGCTTCATAGAGGAATTCTCCATCCTTCTGTCTGAAGGTTTGGACTTCCACTCTAAGCTTACTCAATTTTTGAGGTGGAAAGAACTTTGCCAAGAAGGCATTGACTAGCTTTTCCCAAGAGTTCAGGCTTTCTTTAGGTTGTGAGTCCAACCATATTCTAGCTCTGTCTCTTACAGCAAAAGGGAATAGCATAAGTCTGTAGACTTCAGGGTCAACCCCATTAGTCTTGACAGTGTCACAGATTTGCAAGAATTCAGCTAAAAACTGATGAGGATCTTCCAATGGAAGTCCATGGAACTTGCAATTCTGTTGCATTAGAGAAACTAATTGAGGCTTAAGCTCAAAGTTGTTTGCTCCAATGGCAGGGATAGAGATGCTTCTCCCATAGAAGTCGGGAGTAGGTGCAGTAAAGTCACCCAGCACCTTCCTTGCATTGTTGGCATTGTTGTTGTTTTCGGCTGCCATGGGTTCTTCTTCTTTGAAGAATTCGGTCAGGTCCTCAACAGAGAGTTGTGCCTTTGTCTTTATTCCTGCTCATGTGAAAGAGAAGAGAACAAGAAAATATGGAATCCTCTATGTCACAGTATAGAGATTCCTTGAGGTGTCAATGGAAAAGAAAAATGGAAGACAGAGGTAGAAAATTCGAACTTATCAAAGAAGATGGAGTTCGAATTTTGCATTAAGGGATAGTGTTAGTCTATAAATAGAAGGATGTGAAAAGGAGGGAAGTAATTTTCGAAAAATAAGTTAAAAAGATCTTGAAAATTTTTTGAAAAACACTTAATTGATTTTCGAAAATAAGAGTGGGAAAGAAATCAAGTGATTTTTGAAAAAGATTTTGAAATTAGAAATCAAAAAGATTTGATTGAAAACTATTTTGAAAAAAAAAAGATGTGATTAAAAAGATATGATTGAAAAGATATGATTTGAAAACAATTTCAAAAAGATTTGATTTTAAAAATTAATGACTTGCCTAACAAGAAAAGATATGATTCAAACATTAAACCTTTCTCAACAGAAAAGGCAACATACTTGAAATGTTGAATCAAATCATTAATTGATAGCAAGTATCTTTGAACAAGGAAAGAAATTGATTTTGAAAACATTTGATTGAAAAGATTTGATTTGAAAAAGATTTGATTTTGAAAAACTTTGAAAACTTGAAAAAAATTGATTTGAAAACAAAATCCTCCCTCTTGTGCCATCCTGGCGTTAAACGCCCAGAATGGTGCACATTCTGGCGTTTAACGCCCAAAACTCTACCTTTTTGGGCGTTAAACGCCCAGCCAGGCACCCTGGCTGGCGTTTAAACGCCAGTCTGTCTTCTTCACTGGGCATTTTTGAATGCCCAGCTTTTTCTGTATAATTCCTCTGCAGTATGTTCTGAATCTTCAATTCTCTGTATTATGACTTGAAAAGACACAAATTAAAAATATTTTTGGATTTTTAATAATGAGGAATAATCAAAATGCAACTAAAATCAAATAACAATGCATGCAAGACACCAAACTTAGCAGTTTGTATACTATTGACACTAGCAACATGAGAATGCATATGAGAAACACAAAACACTCAAGTCAATAGAATTTAAAGATCAGAGCAATAAAATCATCAAGAATAACTTGAAGATCAATGAAGACACATGCATGAATGAAAAATGCAAGAAGAACAGAAACATGCAATTGACACCAAACTTAAAATGAGACACTAGACTTAAACAAAAAATATTTTTGGTTTTTATGATTTTGAAATTTTTTTTTTTGGATTTTTCGAAAATTAAGTGGAAAAGAAATAAAGATATCAAAATTCTTAATGAGAATTCCAGGAATCATGCAATGTTAGTCTAAAGCTTTAGTCTAAAGGAATTAGACATAGCTAGCCAAGCTTCAGCAGGACATTGCATTCAAGAGCTCAATTGATGAGGATCAATCAGCTTTGGTGATGATAAGAACATCACCTTGAAACACTAGAATTCATTCTTAAGAACTCTGAAAAAAAATACCTAATCTAAGCAACAAGATGAACCGTCAGTTGTCCATACACAAAAAATCCCCGGCAACGGCGCCAAAAACTCGGTGCACGAAATTGTGATCACTGCAACTTCGCACAACTAACCAGTAAGTGCACTGGGTCGTCCAAGTAATAAACCTTACGCGAGTAAGGGTCGATCCCACGGAGATTGTTGGTATGAAGCAAGCTATGGTCACCTTGTAAATCTTAGTCAGGCAGACTCAAATGGGTATAGATGATGAATGAATAAAACATACAGATAAAGATAGAGATACTTATGTATATCATTGGTGAGAGCTTCAGATAAGCGTATGAAGATGCTTTCCCTTCCGTCTCTCTGCTTTCCTACTGTCTTCATCCAATCCTTCTTACTCCTTTCCATGGCAAGCTTATGCAAGGGTTTCACCATTGTCAGTGGCTACCTCCCATCCTCTCAGTGAAAATGTTCCTATGCTCTGTCACAGCATATGGCTAATCAGCTGTCGGTTCTCGGTCAGGCCGGAATAGAATCCAGTGATTCTTTTGCGTCTGTCACTAACGCCCCGCCTGCTAGGAGTTTGAAGCACGTCACAGTCATTCAATCATTGAATCCTACTCAGAATACCACAGACAAGGTTAGACCTTCCGGATTCTCTTGAATGCCACCATCAGTTTTCGCCTATACCACGAAGATTCCGGTTAAAGAATCCAAGAGATAAACACTAGAGCCTTGTTTGCTTGTAGAACAAAAGTGGTTGTCAGTCACTTTGTTCATAGGTGAGAATGATGATGAGTGTCACGGATCATCACATTCATCAAGTTGAAGAACAAGTGATATCTTGGACAAAGAACAAGCGGAATTGAATAGAAGAACAATAGTAATTGCATTAATACTCGAGGTACAGCAGAGCTCCACACCTTAATCTATGGTGTGTAGAAACTCCACCGTTGAAAATACATAAGAACATGGTCTAGGCATGGCCATGAGGCCAGCCTCCCAGGGTGATCAAAAGATCTCAAGAAAAAGGTTCCAAAGATCAGAAGATATCAAATACAATAGTAAAAGGTCCTACTTATAGAAAACTAGTAGCCTAAGGTGTACAAAGATGAGTAAATGACATAGAAATCCACTTCCGGGCCCACTTGGTGTGTGCTTGGGCTGAGCAATGAAGCATTTTCGTGTAGAGACTCTCCTTGGAGTTAAACGCCAGCTTTTATGCCAGTTTGGGCGTTTAACTCCCATTTTGGTGCTAGTTCCGGCGTTTAACGCTGGAATTTCTGAGGGTGACTTTGAACGCCGGTTTGGGCCATCAAATCTTGGGCAAAGTATGGACTATCATATATTGCTGGAAAGCCCAGGATGTCTACTTTCCAAAGCCGTTGAGAGCACGCCAATTGGGCTTCTGTAGCTCCAGAAAATCCACTTCGAGTGCAGGGAGGTCAGAATCCAACAGCATCTGTAGTCCTTTTCAGTCTCTGAATCAGATTTTTGCTCAGGACCCTCAATTTCAGCCAGAAAATACCTGAAATCACAGAAAAACACACAAACTCATAGTAAAGTCCAGAAAAGTGAATTTTAACTAAAAACTAATAAAAATATACTAAGAACTCAACTAAAACTACTAAAAACATACTAAAAACAATGCCAAAAAGGGTACAAATTATCCGCTCATCACCCATCCTCTCAATGAAAATGGTCCAAATGCTCTGTCACAGCACGGCTAATTATCTGTCGGTTCTCGATCAAGTCAGAATAGAATCAATTGATCCTTTTGTGTCTGTCACTACGCCCAACACTCGCGAGTTTGAAGCTCATCACAGTCATCCAATCCTTGAATCCTACTCGGAATACCACAGACAAGGTTTAGACCTTCCGGATTCTTAAGGATGCTGCCAATGGATTCTAGCTTATACCACAAAGATTCTGATTAAAGAATCTAAGAGATACTCATTCAGTCTAATGTAGAACAGAGGTGGTTGTTAGGAACACGTTCATGGGTTGAGAATGGTGATGAGTGTCACGGATCATCACCTTCTTCATATTGAAGTGCGAATGAACATCTTAGATAGGAACAAGCGTGTTTGAGTGGAAAATAGAAATAATTGCATTAATTCATCGAGACGCTGCAGAGCTCCTCACCCCCAACAATGGAGTTTTAGAAACTCATGCTGTCAAAAGGTACAAAGTTCAGATCTAAAAATGTCATGAGATACAAAATAAGTCTCTAAAAGTTGTTTAAATACTAAACTAGTAACCTAGGTTTACAGAAAATGAGTAAACAAAGATGGATAGTGCAGAAATCCACTTCTGGGGCCCACTTGGTGTGTGCTAGGGCTGAGACTTAAGCTTCTCACGTGCCTGGGCTGTTTCTGGAGTTGAACGCCAGGTTGTAACCTGTTTCTAGCGTTGAACTCCAACTTGCAACCTGTTTCTGGTGCTGAACGCCAGAATACAACATGGAACTGGCGTTAAACGCCAGTTTATGTCGTTTATCTTCGCGCAAAGTATGGACTATTATATATTGCTGGAAAGCCCTGGATGTCTAATTTCCAACCCAATTGAGAGCGCACCAATTGGACTTCTGTAGCTCCAAAAAACCATTCTGAGTGCAGGGAGGTCAGAATCCAACAGCATTAATAGTCCTTTTTCAGCCTGAATCAGATTTTTGCTCAGCTCCCTCAATTTCAGCCAGAAAATACCTGAAATCATAGAAAAATACAAAAACTCATTGTAAAGTCCAGAAATATGATTTTTGCCTAAAAACTAATAAAAATCTACTAAAAGCTAACTAAAACATACTAAAATTTACATTAAATTACCCCCAAAAAGCGTATAAAATATCCGCTCATCACAACACCAAACTTAAACTGTTGCTTGTCCCCAAGCAACTAGATAAATAAAATAGGATAAAAAGAAATTAAGAAGCAATAATATCTCAGAGTTTTAAGTGAAGCTCAGATTCCAATTAGATGAGCGGGACAAGTAGCTTTTTGCTTCTGAACAGTTTTGGCATCTCACTTTATCCTTTGAAATTCAGAATGATTGGCATCCATAGGAACTCAGAGTTCAGATAGTATTATTGATTCTCCTAGTTTAGTATGTTGATTCTTGAACACAGTTACTTTATGAGTCTCGGCCGTGTCCCTAAGCACTTTGTTTTCCCGTATTACCACCGGATACATAAATGCCACAGACACATAACTAGGTGAACCTTTTCAGATTGTGACTTAGCTTTGCTAGAGTCCCCAATTAGAGGTGTTCAGAGTTCTTAAGCACACTCTTTTACTTTGGATCACGACTTTAACCACTCAGTCTCAAGCTTTTCACTTGGACCTGCATGCCACAAGCACATGGTTATGGACAACTTGATTTAGCCGCTTAGGCCTGGATTTATTTCCTTGGGCCCTCTTATCCATCGATGCTCAAAGCCTTGGATCCTTTTCACCCTTGCCTGGGCTATTAGCTTTTTCTACCTCTTTTGTTTTTTTTTTCTTCTTTTTTTTTACTGCTTTTTCTTGCTTCAAGAATCAATTTTATGATTTTTTCAGATCAGCAATAATATTTCTCTTGTTCATCATTCTTTCAGGAGCCAACAATTTTAACATTCATAAAATTCAATATAAAAAATATGCACTGTTCAAGCATTCATTCAGAAGACAAAAAGTATTGCCACCACATATAAATAATTAGAATTTTTCTTATTAAGAACTCGAAAAAAAAATATTGCCTCTTTATTCTAAAAATCTACTATTTTATTCATGTTTAATGATGATGAGTAAAATAAATTATAGCTTAATTGGAGATAAAATCAAAATAGATATACTAATTACTACTACTCATATATAACTTCTAAGGTAAATTCCTAATAAGAACAATTATCACAGAGTTAAGGCTAAGATTAGAACTTAACAACCTTTAGTTTGGAAGATGATGGGTGCTCCTTCAACCTGTGGGGTGTCTGGTCCTTCTAGAGACAGCTTCTGGCATTTCAGCTTCTGTATCTCCGGATATTTGTCTTCTTTCGGATCGAATTTAACTTCCGGGATCACTGATCTCAGACCCATTATTTTGTGGTAATGGTCTGCATGTTCTTTGGTTAAGAACTTCCCTTGATTCCAAAGTGGTTTTGGAATATTCTCTTTCTTGCCTTTTGAAGTGGTTTGTTTTCCCTTAGGTGCCATGATCTTGATAAGTTTTAGCTCAATGATCACGGAAAAACACACCAAACTTAGAGGTTTGCTTGTCCTCAAGTAAAAGAAAGGAAAGAAGAGGAATAGAAGGAGAGGAAATTTTGAAAATTCAAAAGATATGATGAGATTTTGAAAAAGATTTGAGAAAAAATTAAAAAGATTTGACAAGAATTCAAAAAAATAGATGAGTTTTGAAAAAAAATTTGAAAAGAAGTTGGATGGGGTTTGAAAAAGGATTTATGTTTATGAATTAAGATACATTTGATATTTTTGAAAAAGGGATTTTAGAAATTAGGATTAAAATTTTTGGAGTTGAAGGATGAGCGTTTGTAACATGTTTATGCAAGAGATCATGAATTGAAATATGAAAATTGAAAAAAATGTGAAGTAAAAACGAATTTACCTCCTCCCCACATTCCTGGCGTTAAACGCCCAAATGCTACATGTTTTGGGCGTTTAACACCCATTTGCAGCTTCTCCTGGGCGTTCAATGCCCAGTTGTTGCTTCTAGCTGGCGTTGAACGCCAGGAACTCCTTTGTCACTGGGCATTTTTCTGAACGCCCAAGACGCTGTAAATCTGGCGTTAAACGCCCAGAAGGTGCTTCTTTCTGGCGTTCAACGCCCAGAAGATGCTTCTTTCTGGTGTTTAACACCCAGATGGCTATCCTTACTGGCGTTGAATGCCCAGTAGATGCTTCTTTTGGGCGTTCAATGCCCAAAACAACTCTTTCTGGCTTTTTCACACCAGTGAGCTTCCTTTTTGCTCTTTTATCCTGCGAATCCTTCTGTAACTTTGTGAACTCAAGAAATTGCTATTTTACCTTGAAGATAATTGACATAAACCTGTAAAAATCAATTAATTAACAAATAAACTTTGTAAATGGCTGGGTTGCCTCCCAGCAAGCGCTTCTTTATTGTCTTTAGCTGGACTATTACTGAGCTTTAATCAAGTCTCAGTTTTGAGCATTCTTGCTCAAAATTGCTTTCAAGATAATGTTTAACTCTCTGTCCATTAATAATGAACTTTTTGTTAGAATCATTATCTTGAAGCTCCACATATCCATATGGTGACACACTTGTAATCACATATGGACCTCTCCACCGGGATTTCAATTTCCCGGGGAATAATCTGAGCCTGGAATTAAACAGCAGAACTTTCTGCCCTAGCTCAAAGACTCTGGATGACAACTTCTTATCATGCTATCTTTTTGCTTTCTCTTTGTAAATTTTTGCATTTTCGAAAGTGTTGAGTCTGAATTCCTCTAGCTCATTTACCTGGAGCAATCGTTTTTCTCCAGCTAACTTGGCATCAAGGTTTAGGAATCTGGTTGCCCAATAGGCCTTATGTTCCAGTTCCACTGGCAAGTGATAGGCTTTTCCATACACAAGCTGGTATGAAGAAGTTCCTATAGGGGTCTTGAATGCTGTTCTATATGCCCACAGAGCATCATCCAAGCTTCTTGCCTAATCCCTTCTACGGTTAATCACAGTCTGTTCCAGGATTCTTTTAAGTTCTCTATTAGAGACTTTAGCTTGCCCATTTGTCTGTGGATGATATGGAGTAGCTACCCTGTGGCTAACTCCATATCGAACCAAAGTAGAGTAAAGCTGTTTATTACAGAAATGAGTGCCCCCATCACTGATTAGTACTCTAGGGATACCAAATCTACTGAAGATGTGTTTCTGGAGGAATTTCAGCACTGTCTTAGTATCGTTTGTGGGTGTTGCAATAGCTTCCACCCATTTGGATACATAATCCACTGCCACCAGAATATAAGTGTTTGAGTATGATGGTGGGAAAGGCCCCATGAAGTCAATACCTGATGAGCGGATATTTTATACGCTTTTTGGGGGTAATTTCATGTAGATTTTAGCATGTTTTAATTAGTTTTTAGTTAAATATTATTAGTTTTTAGGCAAAAATCATATTTCTGGACTTTACTATGAGTGTGTGTATTTCTCTGTGATTTCAGGTATTTTCTGGCTGAAATTGAGGAAGCTGAGCAAAAATCTGACTTAGGCTGAAAAAGGACTGCTGATGCTGTTGGATCCTGACCTCCCTACACTCGAAATGGATTTTCTGGAGCTACAGAAGTCCAATTGGCGCGCTCTCAACGGCGTTGGAAAGTAGACATCCAGGGCTTTTCAGCAATATATAATAGTCCATACTTTGCGCGAAGATAGACGACGTAACTTGGCATTGAACGCCAAGTACATGCTGCTGTCTGGAGTTAAACGCCAGAAACACGTCATGATCCGGAGTTGAACGCCCAAAACACGTCATAACTTGAGTTCAACTCCAAGAAAAGCCTCTACTCGTGGATAGCTTTAGTCTCAGCCCCAGCACACACCAAGTGGGCCCCAGAAGTGGATTTCTGCACCAATTATCTTAGTTTACTCATATTCTGTAAACCTAGGTTACTAGTTTATTATTTAAACAACTTTTAGAGAATTATTTTGTACCTCATGACATTTTCAGATCTGAATTACATACTTTTTGACGGCATGAGTATCTAAACTCCATTGTTGGGGGTGAGGAGCTCTGCAGCGTCTCGATGAATTAATACAATTCCTTTATTTTCCATTCAAACAGCTTGTTCTTATCTAAGATGTTCATTCGCGCTTAATTATGGAGAAGGTGATGATCCGTGACACTCATCACCTTCCTCAATCATGAACGTGTGCTGACAACCACCTCCGTTCTACATCAGATTGAATGAGTATCTCTTAGATTCATTACTCGGAATCTTCGTGGTATAAGCCGGATTGATGGCGGCATTCATGAGAATCCGGAAAGTCTAAACCTTGTCTGTGGTATTCTGAGTAGGATTCTGGGATTGAATGACTGTGATGAGCTTCAAACTCCTGAAGGCTGGGCGTTAGTGACAAACGCAAAAGAATCAATGGATTCTATTCCAACCTGATTGAGAACCGACAGATGATTAGCCGTGCTGTGACAGAGCATAGGAACGTTTTCACTGAGAGGATGGGAAGTAGCCATTGACAACGGTGACACCCTACATAGAGCTTGCCATGGAAGGGACTTTGCGTGTGGAAAAGGATTCCAAGGAAGAGTTGAAGTTCAGAGGACAAAGCATCTCCAAAACTCCAACATATTTCTCATCACTGCACAACAAGTAACGCTTTTATTCTCTTTTATTTTTCCAATCTAATAATTCCAACTGATAATTTTAATTAATATCCTGACTAAGAATAATAAGATAAACATAGATTGATTCAAACCAATAATCTCCGTGGGATCGACCCTTACTCACGTAAGGTATTACTTGGACGACCCAGTGCACTTGCTGGTTAGTTGTGCAGATCACAAATTCGTTCACCAAGTTTTTGGCACCGTTGCCGGGGATTGTTGAGTTTGAACAACTAAAGGTTTATTTTATTTCTTAGATTAGGAATAATTTATTTTTATTGTTATAGAGTCATTAAATCTTGATAGGATAGTTTCTTTTCAAAAATTCTTTTCAAAATTTATTATTTTCTTAATTAATTGTCATTTTTCGTGAGTCTAGTGTCTTGTTCTAAGTTTGGTGTCAATTGCATGCTTTTCCTTGTCTTAATTTTTTTTCGAATTGCATGTTCTTGTTTTTCCTTGATCTTCAAGTTGTTCTTGTTATCTTTCTTGTTGATCTTGAGTTTTCTTGTTTTGTGTCTTTCTTGTTTCACTTGTGTTCTTTTTAAAGCATTAATTTTCCAAAGGAATATACCTATTCAGAACAAGTGTACATTTACTCCCAATTGGCTAGAGTATTGTTTTATATTCTTGATGATTGGGCACCAGTTCTTTTGAAAATCTTTTTCAAAAATAATCTTTCTTGATTTAATCTTGTGCCAAACTCTAAGTTTGGTGTTTCTTGTTAATTTTAATATAATTTTCGAAAATTTGTCTTGGTTTTCTAAAAATTTTAAGTTGGTGTTCTTTCTTTTGTTCTTGGTGTTCTTGTGAATCTTCAAGGTGTTCTTGAGTCTTTCTTGTGTTTTGATCTTAAAATTTTTAAGTTTGGTGTTCCTTGGTGTTTTCCCTCCAAAATTTTCGAAAATAAGGAACATTAGATCTAAAAATTTTAAATCTGTGTCTTTTGCTATTTTTCTCTTTCATATAAAATTCAAAATTCAAAAAAAAATATATACTTTCTAACTAATTTGAACTACATTTTTCGAAAATTATATAAAAATTCAATTTTCAATTTCAAAATATTTCCAATTTCTTTTATTATTTCGTTTTTATTTTATTTTATAAAATTAATTTTATAAATAAATAATATCAACATATATACCATCTCTTTTATTCCATCATGGAACTAAGTGGGAATGAACAGTCCAGGAGGACTCTGGGGTCATATGCTAACCCCACTACTGCTTCATATGGGAGTAGTATCTGTATACCCTCCATTGGAGTTAGTAGCTTTGAGTTGAATCCTCAGCTCATTATCATGGTGCAGCAAAACTGTCAGTATTCTGGTCTTCCACATGAAGAACCTACAGAGTTTCTGGCACAATTTTTGTAAATTGCTGACACAGTACATGATAAGGAAGTGGATCAGGATGTCTACAGATTATTACTGTTTCCATTTGCTGTAAAAGATCAAGCTAAGAGGTGGTTAAATAACCAGCCTAAGAACATAAAAACATGGAAGCAGCTGTCAGAAAAAATTCCTAAATCACTATTTCCCTCCAAAACGGATGACACAGCTAAGGCTAAGCATCCAAGGCTTCAAACAAGGAGATAATGAATCTCTTTATGATGCCTGGGAGAGATACAGAGAGATGCTAAGAAAATGCCCCTCTGAAATATTTTCAGAATGGGTGCAATTAGACATCTTCTACTGGGCTTACAGAAAAGCTCAGATTTCTCTAGACCACTCAGCTGGTGGATCTATACATATGAGAAAAACAATTGAAGAAGCTCAAGAGCTTATTGATACAGTTGCCAGAAATCAACATCTGTACCTAAGCAGTGAATCTTCAATGAAAGAAGAAGCTAAAACAGTAACTGTTGAACTCAGTCTGGTAGATCAGGCTAATGAATTCAATCAGCAATTAGACTTTCTAACTCAGCAGCTAGCCAAATTCAAGGAAATATTACAGGAAACAAGAATGGCTAACAGGAATATGGAAGTACAATTAAAGCAGACAGAAAAGCAACTGTCAAAATAAATAGCAGAAGAATGCCAAGCAGTTCAATTAAGAAGTGGGAAAACATTAAATACCTCACTTCAAAGCAGCAGGAAACCAAGAAATGAACAAATGGCTACTCAAAATCCCTTTGAGGACAGTCAGAGCCCAGAGAGGAATAAAGCTGGCGCTGAACGCCCAGACCATGCTCATTTTTGCCGTTCAATGCCAGATACAAGCATGAATCCGCCGTTGAACGCCTAAAGGGAGCATGGTTCTGGCATTCAAACACCAGTAACAAACAAGGAGGTGGCGTCTAACGCCACTCCAGCTTCCACCCCTGGCATTCAAATGCCAGTGGGGGATCAGTCACATACAAGTGTTGATGACAACCCTTCTAAAAAGGCTTCCCAACCCACTTCTGTAGGTAATAAACCTGCAGCAACTAAGGTTGAGGAATACAAAGCCAAAATGCCTTATCCTCAAAAACTCTGCCAAGCAAAACAGGATAAGCAATTTGCCCGCTTTGCAGACTATCTCTGGACTCTTGAAATAAAGATTCCGTTTGCAGAAGCACTTGAGAAAATACCATCTTATGCTAAGTTCATGAAAGAGATCTTAAGTCATAAGAAGGATTGGAGGGAAACTGAAAAAGTTTACCTCACTGAAGAATGCAGTGCAGTCATTCTGAAAAGCTTACCTGAGAAGCTTAAAGATCCTGGGAGCTTTATGATACCATGCACATTAGAGGGCACTTGCACCAAGCAAGCTTTATGTGATCTTGGGGCAAGTATCAACCTAATACCTGCATCTACTATCAGAAAGCTTGGTTTAACTGAAGAAATCAAACCAACCAGGATATGTCTTCAACTTGCTGATGGCTCCATTAAATACCCATCAGGCGTTATTAAAGACATGATTGTCAAGGTTGGGCCATTCGCCTTTCCTACTAACTTTGTGGTGCTGGAAATGGAGGAGCACAAGAGTGCAACTCTCATTCTAGGAAGACCTTTCCTAGCAACTGGCCGAACCCTCATTGATGTCCAAAAAGGGGAAGTAACTTTGAGAGTCAATGAGGAGGAGTTCAAGTTGAATGTTGTCAAAGCCATGCAACATCCAAACACCCCAAATGACTGCATGAGTGTTGATATTATTGACTCTCTGGTAAGAGAGGTCAATATGGCTGAGAGTCTCGAATCAGAGCTAGAGGACATCTTTAAAGATGTTCAGCCTGACCTGGAGGAATCAGAGAGAATAGTAGAACCTCTGAAAATCCCTCAGGAAGAGGAGAAACCCCCAAAACCCGAGCTCAAACCATTACCACCATCCCTAAAATATGCATTTTTGGGAGAAGGTGATACCTTTCCTGTAATTATAAGCTCTACCTTAGAGCCACAGGAAGAGGAAGCACTAATTCAAGTGCTAAGGACACACAAGACAGCTCTTGGGTGGTCCATCAGTGATCTTAAGGGCATTAGCCCAGCCAGATGCATGCACAAGATCCTATTGGAGGGTGACGCCAAGCCTGTGGTCCAACCACAAAGACGGCTGAATCCAGCCATGAAGGAAGTAGTGCAGAAAGAGGTCACTAAGTTACTAGAGGCTGGGATTATTTATCCTATTTCTGATAGCCCCTGGGTGAGCCCTGTCCAAGTCGTCCCTAAGAAAGGTGGCATGACAGTGGTTCATAATAAAAAAATGAACTGGTTCCTACAAGAACAGTTACAGGGTGGTGTATGTGTATTGATTATAGAAGGCTCAATACAGCCACCAGAAAGGATCATTTTCCTTTACCATTCATAGACCAAATGCTAGAAAGACTAGCAGGTCATGAATACTACTGCTTTCTGGATGGATATTCAGGTTATAATCAAATTGTAGTAGATCCCCAGGATCAGGAGAAAACGGCATTCACCTGTCCATCTGGAGTATTTGCATATAGAAGGATGCCATTTGGCCTGTGCAATGCACCTGCAACCTTTCAGAGGTGCATGCTCTCAATTTTCTCTAATATGGTGGAAAAATTCCTAGAAGTCTTCATGGATGAATTTTTAGTATTTGGAGACTCATTCAGCTCCTGCCTTAACCATTTAGCACTTGTTCTAAAAAGATGCCAAGAGACTAACCTGGTTTTAAACTGGGAAAAGTGTCACTTTATGGTGACTGAAGGAATTGTCCTTGGGCACAAAATCTCGAACAAGGGAATAGAGGTGGATCAAGCTAAAGTTGAAGTAATTGAAAAATTACCACCACCCGCCAATGTTAAGGCAATCAGAAGCTTTCTGGTGCATGCAGGATTCTATAGGAGGTTTATAAAGGATTTTTCAAAAATCGCCAAACCTCTAAGCAACCTGCTAGCTGCTGACACGCCATTTATCTTTGATAAAGAGTGTCTGCAGGCATTTGAGACTCTGAAAGCTAAATTGGTCTCAGCACCAATCATCTCTGCACCAAACTGGGCATTGCCATTTGAACTAATGTGTGATGCCAGTGACCATGCCATTGGTGCAGTGTTGGGACAAAGGCATGACAAGCTTCTGCACATCATTTACTATGCCAGTCGTGTTCTAAATGACGCACAGAAGAACTACACAACCACAGAAAAAGAGCTACTTGCAGTGGTTTATGCCATTGACAAATTCAGATCCTATTTAGTAGGATCAAAAGTGATCGTGTACACTGATCATGCTGCTCTTAAATATCTACTCACAAAGCAGGATTCAAAACCCAGACTTATAAGATGGGTGTTGCTTCTGCAAGAGTTTGATATAGAAATAAGAGACAGAAAAGGGACAGAGAATCAGGTAGCAGATCACCTGTCCCGAATAGAACCAGTAGAAGGGGTGTCTGGTGCACGAAATTGCAATAACACTTTTGCAATCCCGCACAACTAACCAGCAAGTGCACTGGGTCGTCCAAGTAATACCTTGCATGAGCAAGGGTCGATCCCATGGAGATTGTCGGCTTGAAGCAAGCTATGATTATCTTGTAAATCTTAGTCAGGATATCAGAAATTATCAGGATTGATTGTGAAAAGCAAAAGAACATGAAATAAGTACTTGTTTTGCAGTAATGGAGAATAGGTTGAGGCTTTGGAGATGCTCCATCTTCTGAATCTCTGCTTTCCTACTGTCTTCTTCATCAAACACGCAAGGCTCCTTCCATGGCAAGCTATATGTAGGGTTTCACCGTTGTCAGTGGCTACCTCCCATCCTCTCAGTGAAAATGTTCCTATGCTCTGTCACAGCATGGCTAATCAGCTGTCGGTTCTCGGTCAGGCCGGAATAGAATCCATCGATCCTTTGCGTCTGTCACTAACGCCCCGCCTGCTAGGAGTTTGAAGCACGTCACAGTCATTCAATCATTGAATCCTACTCAGAATACCCAGACAAGTTTAGACCTTCCGGATCTCTTGAATGCCGCCATCAGTTCTAGCTTATACCACGAAGATTCTGGTTTAAGGAATCCAAGAGATATCTACTTAATCTAAGGTAGAACGGAGGTGGTTGTCAGGCACACGTTCATAGTTGAGGATATGATGAGTGTCACGGATCATCACATTCATCCGGGTTAAGAACAAGTGATATCTCAGAATGGAAGCAAGCATGATTGAATAAGAAACAGTAGTAATTGCATTAATCCATCAAGACACAGCAGAGCTCCTCACCCCCAACCATGGGGTTTAGAGACTCATGCCGTGGAAAGTGTACAATGAAACGTGTAAAAATGTCATGAGGTCCTTGATACAATGTCAAAAGATCCTATTAATAGTAAACTAGTATCCTAAGGTTTACAGAAATGAGTAAATGACATAAAAATCCACTTCCGGGCCCACTTGGTGTGTGCTTGGGTGAGCATTGAAGCATTTCGTGTAGAGACCTTTTCTGGAGTTAAACGCCAGCTTTCATGCCAGTTTGGGCGTTTAACTCCAGTTTATGCCAGTTCCAGCGTTAAACGCTGGAATTTCTGAGGCTGAACTGCCACGCCGGTTTGGGCCATCAAATCTTGAGCAAAGTATGGACTATCATATATTGCTGGAAAGCCCAGGATGTCTACTTTTCAATGCCGTTGAGACGCGCCAATTGGGCTTCTGCTCCAGAAAATCCACTTCGAGTGCAGGGAGGTCAGAATCCAACAGCATCTGCAGTCCTTTTCAGTCTCTGAATCAGATTTTTGCTCAGATCCTTCAATTTCAGTCAGAAAATACCTGAAATCACACCACAACTCATAGTAAAGTCCAGAAATGTGAATTTTAACTAAAAACTACTAAAAATATACTAAAACTAACTAAAAGATACTAAAAACATACTAAAATAATGCCAAAAAGCGTACAAATTATCCGCTCATCACAACACCAACTTAAATTGTTGCTTGTCCCCAAGCAACTGAAAATCAAATAGGATAAAAAGAAGAGAATATACTATAGACTCCAAAATATCAAAAGAAACATAGCTCCAAATTAGATGAGCGGGACTAGTAGCTTTTGCCTCCGAACAGTTTTGGCATCTCACTTTATCCTTTGAAATTCAGAATGATGGCTTCTTTA